>NC_040905.2:136690243-136776877 GCF_004126475.2 Phyllostomus discolor
AAAAAAAAGATCCAGTCAGAAAAAATGATACATGGATTAAAATACAGAACAATGTAAAGGGAAAACAACAGCAGAGTGGACAAAGCTGAGAATCAAATCAGAGATTTGGAACTTAAAGAAATAAAAAAACAAGAAGAAGAAAAAGGAATCAAAAATGAAACCAAGGATACTGTAAGGAGCCTCTGTATCAACCTCAAATGTTCCAACATTCACATTGGGGTTGTTACAGGGTGCAGCCAAGAGGGGGGATCCCAAATAGGCATTTGAAATGGGGTCCAGAACTCAAGGTGTCCAGGAGATTTTCAGGTATCTTCACCCGTTCCCCCACAGGTGTGAGTTGGGAGAAGGGGCACCCAGAGCAAGAACATGCAGGGCAGCTTTGCAGCTAATCCATGGCATGGTCATTTAACATACCTATAGCCTTTGGCTGGTCACTTAGATGCGCTAAATAGCTATGGCCATGCTCAAGGCCAGGGGGATGGAAAGGGACCTCCCCCCACCCAAGACGTGACTGGGGGGCAGGTCCCCCGAGTTACAGCGCCTGTGTGGGAGCTCAGAGAAGATTGGCTCCAGGACATGGGGTCACACCTGCCCAGACCCACGATGGCGACCAGAAAAGCTGAAGAAGACAGCAGATTGAGGGCAAGTGTGCCCAAGAATAAGAGGAGTCGGAAATGGGGCTGCAGAAGAAGACTGGCACAGGGATTTAAACCCAGAAATGGCAGCCATTGAGAGAGAACCACGCGGCCTTGAAAGAGTGGAGACTTCCGCATCCCTGAGAGGGAGAACCACGCGGCCTGGACAGAGTGGGGACTCCCGTGGCCCTGGGAGAGAGGACCACGTGCCTTTGCCAGATTGGGGACCCCCACAGCTTTAGAAGGGGGAACCACCACCTGGTTTTAGCAGAGATCCCGGCGACTCAGCTGAGGGTGCCGGGAACCCAGGGAGGTCTCCCAGTCAAGATGGAGTACTAACTGGGAATAACCAAAGGACTGCCTGAGCAATGGACTTCTATTTCCTTTCCTGAGATATGGTACTCTGGACTGGGCAAAGGGGGAAGGAAGGAAGGACTGTGTCTGTTTGTGGGGGTTTTAAAAGGGACTTTAGGATTTTTGATAAAGGCATTAAGTCACTACTTTAAGTTTGTATAGCATTAAATAAACATTTCATTTCCTTTTCACGAATCTCTGGCATTGAGGGACGTCTTTCCTCGGGCGGCAGACATGACGGAACTGGGGGCTTTTTTTCAATAATAGTATATTCTCCCAGGCCCACCTTGTTTGTTCTGTAACAGTAGCAGTTACTGGTGTGTCTGGCCAGGTACAAAAACAGACATTCCTACAACCTCTGGAATGCCAGCTTGGGGGGGAAAACCTTATACACAGTTTTCTGTATATGCCTGATTGCCCCATTCCATTGTTGGGCCGAGATTTGCTGCATAGACTGCATGCACAAATAACCTTTTTCTCCAAGCAACAGCAGCTGTGGATGGAAGTCCTGCTGGAAAATGCCCTCCACTTGCAGGCTTCCCTGACCTGTCCTGGAGGCCCTGGAGGTGAACCCTTCCTGCCTGAGATCTGCAAGCAGGTTGATCAAACTGTTTGAGCTGACAGAACTCCAGGTAAAGTAGTTAACATACAACCCGTAAAGATAAATCTGAAAGAACGGGTGCAGATCCCATGAAAGAAACAGTATCCCCTCCAAAAGGAGGCTTTACAGGGGATCCACCCAGTGTTGCAGAAGATTTTGAAATCAGGATTAATTTGGCCTGGCTGGTCACCATACGACATTACCATTTTGCCAGTCAAAAAGCCACACTCAGCCTGGCTGGCGGAGCTCAGTGGATTGAGCGCGGGCTGCGATCCAGGCATTGCAGGTTCCATTCCAGTCAGGGCACATGCCTGGGTTGCAGGCCACGGCCCCCAGCAACCACACATTGATGTTTCTCTTTCGTTCTCCTTCCTTTCCCTCTCTAAAAATAAATACATAAAATCTTAAAAAAAAAGAGTGGTGCTTTGGATTCATCCTAAAAAATAAATAAATAAAAATAAAATAAAAAGCCAAACTCAGATGAGTACCAGTCTGTACAGGATCTCCGTGCCATCAATGACATTGTCCAGGACACTCACCATACTGTGCCTAACCCTTATACCTGTTGACTATGGTGCCTGGGGATAGCAAATGGTTTTCAGTCCTGGACTTAAAAAATGCTTATTTTTTTGTATCTTGATAGATGAGCAGGCTCAGCAATTGTTTGCCTTTGAGTGGCAGAACCCAGAGACGAAAGCCACACTCCAATACTGCTGGACTGTGCTGCCACAAGGATTTAAGAACTCCCAGACAATATTCGGGTAAGTGCAGTCAAAAGCCTTAAGGGATGTTCAGTTGAAATCGGGAGTTCTTTTGCAATGTGTGCATGACCTGTTAATAGCCAGCAGTAACTATGTGGACTGTTTGCACAGCACCCTCACGGTTCTAAATCATTTGGCAAAGAAAGAATATAAAGTGTCATGTCATAAGGCCCAAATTTGCAAACAGGAAGTGGTATGTCTGGGATTTCAACTGAAACAAGGTACCGGGAGTCTGATGGCAGATGGAAAGCAAGACATTGCTATGCTAAAAATCGCAGAAAATCAAAGGCAGCTTCGTGGGTTCTTGGGAATTACAGGGTTTTGTCGGATTTGGATTCCAAGCTTTGGACTCATAGCAAAGCCATTGTATAATGCCCTAAAAGGACGGGACTCTGAACCCCTAGAATGGACAGGGGATTGTCAGGTACATTTGATACTTTGAAGGAGAAGCTGGCTCTGGCCCCTGCATTGGGACTGCTGGACTTACAGAAGCCTTTCAAATTGTATATTCATGAAAGGCAGGGGATAGGACTAGGGGTGCTAACCCAGACCCTGGGAAATATCCCCAGACCCACAGACTCTCTCTCAAAGAAGCTGGACCACGCAATGAAAGGATGGCCACCATGCCTCCAAGCAGCAGCAGCCACCTATGACATCTTACAGGAAGCTCAGTTCACCTTGGGACAGCCTACTACAGTGTTGGTGCCACATCAGGTTCTGACTCTGCTAGGTCAGAGAGGAGGATATTGGCTGACAGCCGGGTGTATGGGCAAACACCAGGCCATTTTGCTGGACAATCCAAATGTTACCTTACAGACCACCACAACCCTGAACCCAGCCACCCTACTCCCAGATATGGAGGGGGACTCTGCCCTTGAGCATGAATGCTTGGAAATAATTGGCCAAGTTTATTCTAGCAGGCCAGATCTGATGGACCAGCCGCTGGCGTCACTGGACTCGGAGCTGTATACAGACAGGAGCACCTTCATGGACAATGGCCAGTGATGAGTGGGGTATGCAGTGGCCAAAGCAGACAAGGTAATGGAAGCCCAGGCCCTTATGCCAGGAACCTCAGCACAAAAAGCTGAACTAATAGCCCTCACAAGAGCCTTACTGCTGTCCCAAGGAAAGAAAGTTAATATAGATACAGATTCTAAGTATGCCTTCATGGTAGTCCATGCCCATGGAGCAACATGGAAAGAAAGAGGACTTTTGACCTCAGGGAACAAGGATGTTAAACACTCAGAGGTGATTTTACCGCTACTAGAGGCAGTGAACGTACCAGACAAGGTTGCTATAATGCACTGCCCAGGACACCAGAGGGATGGTTCCCAAACCAGTCAGGGACACCAAATTGCTGACAAAGCAGCAAGACAAGCAGCCAAGGACTTGCCACGCCTAGCAGCTCTGGTTCCCCATCTGGACTTGTCAGAGTTTAAACCTCATTCCATGGAACAGGATGAGGAGCAGGCCCACGAGTGGGGACTCACTAACACTGATCCCAATTCTATGTGGAAGGTCAACGCCCAAATCATGCCTCCTGGTATGATTTTACTGCCTGAGGCTCTGGTGTATCCTGTCCTCAAGCACCTACATGAAGGGACCCACTATGGAAGGGATGCTCTAATGGATTTCATTAGGCCATACCTGAAGGGCCCTTATGTGCAAAGGACTGTCCACAGGATTAGCCAAGCCTGTCAGATATGTGCCAGAAACAATTAAGGCAGAGTGTGTTCCCACAGAAAATGGAGTACAATACAAAGGCATGTGCCCCTTTGAGGACTGGCAGGTGGACTTCACACAAATGCCTAAAATGAAGGGAAATTTCAGACTCTTGTTGGTCTTTGTGGATACTTCTTCTGGGTGGGTAGAAGCATACCCCGCCAGGACTGAAAAAGCAGCTGAGGTGGCAAAACTGTTGCTTAAAGAAATAATTCCCAGGTTTGGACTTCCCCAAAGCATTCAAAGTGACAATGGACCATTGTTCCCTTCAGAAATCTCCCAGAAGGTCGGACAGGCATTGCAGATACAATGGAAATTGCACACATCTTAGAGACCTCAGTCCACAGGAAAGACTGAGAAAATGAATCACACCATAAAGAAGACTTTGGGAAAAATATGCCAGGAAACACATTTAAAATGGGACCAGGCATTCCCCATTGCTTTGCTCTGGATCAGAGTGACACCTAGAAGCAGGTTTAAACTGAGCCCTTTTGAAATACTTTATGGGAAACCCCTCTGAATTTGTGTCTTAGGTAAACCCCCTCTGGATTTGGAGCACGAGGCACGAATTAAGCAATATGTACAGCATTTAGGGCAGACACTAATCCTTCCCGGTGTGAGAAAGGAACCAAGACTAAAAGAGAATGATAGTTAAATCTGGATGAGTAGAAATATGTAGATGAAGGTGTATGAAAGAAAGAATAAAGGGTTTGTGAATGTTGCAGAAGGTCTGTGGGAAACCGTAAAGATAAATGGAAAAGTGAAAGTTTTAAGAAAGAATTGTGTGGTGTTAGTTAATAATAGAAGCTATAAGGCATGGAGATGCAATCTTGATGGATATCAGAAGGTGTATGGAAAAGAGAATAGAGGGTTTGTGAATATTGCAAAAGGTCTGGGGAAGTGAAAGTTTTGAGAAGCCTGGTGGAAAGCAGAAGGGAAAGGATTCTCCTTAATATTTTGTAGTTTTCTCCCTACCTGACCACTCCAAAACTTGGCATTCTGAAGGAGTGAGTGATGACATAAGGTTTCTTTGCATAAAACCAATAAGAGCAGTTGTTAATAGTGTTTTTGCTAACCAAGACTTTGACTGCAACATCATGCCTGAAGAAGGCATGTCTGGGTTCTGGTCATCACCAGAGAGCCCTGAGGAACTAGGATTGACTTGAGAAGCTAGCGTAAGCCCACGAGAAAAGCCTGGTACTTGGGTGGTTATGCGGTTCATGGCAGTCTTTCCAGGGAAGGAACGAAGGTTGCTTTTCTGAAAGATGGCCAAAAAGGAACCAGTAGGACAATGGAAGCTTCAAGGATGTGAGTGAAACAACTGGTACAGGCGAAGCCAGATGGCGGATGTGTGGCTGTACTTCTGTGCCCCGAGGGGCAGACAGAAAAGTCAATCTAAAGGTTCCCTGTGTGAGTTCCAGCAAAGTGGGCTTAAAGATCATAAGTGATCCAGGCTGCTCTTGGTGTGTTTATGCAAATGAACAGTCAAATTCAACAGCGACACTCAAAGTAGTCCCTTTAATAACAAGGAAGGTGATCTTAAGGAGAAAAATTGTGGTTCAAGGAAAATCACAGTGCTCAGTATTGGACATCAGAATGGCTCAGCTAACTGTCTTGAAAGTTTGTTTTCATTTGAAAGTTGAAACTGGGTTTATAGTATCACCAAAGATGGACAATTTTACAGGTATGGATGACCTGTCAAATTGCCATTGGTAAATGTTATTGCAGGAAGGAACTTGCAACTGAATGTCTTCCCAAAAGATGGTCTCACAGGCACAGAGGCAGGTTTGGGGATTGTTGTGTGAATTAACCTGTGTGTTCTTCTGTTTTCACAGGGCATATGCCTATGACTTCATTACCCGAGTGATTGGTTGTATGAGTGAGTGAATATAAACCTCACTTAAGGAGTCCATTTCCATCATCGCCCACTGAGACTCAACGGTTTGGCTGAACTAAGTGGTTGGGTTGGTGAATGGTTCGGGCAGTCAGTGGACTTCACTTTAGAACTGATTTTGCCTTTTCTGTCTTGATGGCTTGGACAGAAACAGCCCGGAAATCTGAAAGGAGGGAAATCCTAATGTATTCCCCTCAGCCCAAGTGAAGTATAATGGGCCACAAGAGTTTTGGATAGGTGTAGCATGCCTTGTACACCTTCCTCATGATAAGCCATTCCTTACTTAAGTCCCTGCCTTTGACATTTAGTGTTTATGATTTAATTGTGCCTTCCAACTCCTTCCAAACCTGTCACCTCCAGAGTATGACCAGGATGCCAAAAGTCCAACAATGCTAGCCTTTGGACACCAAGCCTGTGACTTCCTGGTGACAGCAACTGACCAGGATTCTGTAAGGTCCTTCCCCTTACAGGAAGGACTCCCTCCATGCTGCACTCCCCCCCGCTTCAGGGCAGCCCTGACCCAAGGGTAGGTAGCACAATATCATGTCCAGCAGGAAGTAGTTACAAGAAGATGAGACCTTCATCCATTCTCCTTTATAATATTATAAAGTGGGTGCATATCTGAAAGCAGGGAATGTTACAGGGCGCAGCCAAGTGAGGGGACCCTAAGTTGGCATTTGAAATGGGGTGCAGAACTCAAGGTGTCCAGGAAACATTACAAAGACATACAAGATGTCTTCATCCCTTTCCCTCACAGGTGTGAGTTGGGGTAAGGGACACAGGGAACAAGAACATGCAGGGCTGTTTTATACAGAAACAGCTTTGCAGCTAATCCATGGCATGGTCATTAACATACCTATAGCCTTTGGCTGGTCACTTAGATATGCTAAATAGCTGTGACCATGCTGTGGGCCAGGGAGATAGAAAGGGACTCCCCCCCCCGCCCCCCCAATATGTGACTGGGGGACAGGTCTGCTGAGTTACAGTGCCTATGTGGGAGCTTGGAGAAGATTGGCTCCATGACAAGGGGACACACTTGCCCAGGCCCACGAGGGCAGCCCAGTAAAGGTGGAAAGAATGTGAGATTGATGGCAAGTGTGGCTGAGTGTGGGAGGAGTCAGGAATGGGCTTGCAGAGGAAGGTTGGCTTGGGGATTTAAAACCCAGATACGGCAGCCATTGCAGCAGAGAACCACATGGTTTTGGCTGAGTGGGGACTCCCGTGGCCCTGGAAGAGGGGACCATGTTTCTGGGGCAGTGGAGTGAACCTCATGCCTTTGCCAGAGTGGGGATCCCTGCAGCATTAGTAGGGGGAACCACCACCTGGCTTTAGCAGAGATCCTGGCAACACAGCTGAGGGTGCAGAGAACCAAGGGAGGTCTCCCAGCCAAGACAAACTACTGGGATGAACCAGGGGCTGCCTGAAGAATTCTATTTCTTTTCCTGAGATATGGTACCCCAGAATGGGCAAAGGGGGAAGGAAGGACTGTGCGTGTTTGTGGGTGTTTTAAGGGACTTTGGGATTTTGATGAAGACATTAGGTCACTACTTTAAGTTTGTATAGCATTAAATAAACATTTCCTTTCCTTTTCATGAATCTCTGGCATTGAGAGACATCTTTCCTATAGATGGTAGACATAATGAATCTGCGGGATTTTTTCAGGTAATAGTATATTACCCTTGGCCCCCCTTCTTGTTCTGTATCATCAGCACCATTTTTTGAAGAGACTGTTTTTCCTCCATTGACTATTCTTGACTCCATCATCAAATATTAGTCAACCACATATGCATGGGCGCTCTAATCTCTGCCATTGACCTATGTGTCCATTTCTGTGCCAGGAACATACTGTTTTGATCACTATAGCATTGTAGTGTAGTTTGAAATAAAAAAGGGTGATGCCTCCAGCATTGTGATTTTTTATATTGCTTTGCTGTTGTGGGACATTTACATTCCTTGTACATTTCAGAAATGTTTTTTCTATTTCTATAAAAACTATCATTGGGATGTTGATGGGAATAGCATCAAATCTGAAGATCACTATGAGTTGCATGGATACTTTAACAATATTAGCTCTTCCAATCCATGAGCATTGGGTATATTTCCATTTACTTACATCTTCTTTGATTTCTTTCTCAATGTCTTACAGTTTTCAGTATACAAGTCCTTCACGTCTTTGCTAAATTTATTCCTGAGCATTTAATTGTTTTTGATGCTATTGCAAATGGGATTACTTTTAACTTTACTTGCCAGATATAGTTTTGTTTATGCAAAGATACAACTTTGACAAAAAAAAGGGACAGATTACACTAAAACCACAGAAATAAGTATCTCTTTTGTGCAAGCATATGAGTGACCAGAAATTTTTCTCCTTAAAGAGGTCAGAATGAAGCAGCATCCAGAAGCCCAAGAGAAAATGCTAATGGGCTGAGTTGAAGATGGTACCCTGTGGTGGCTATGGGGATGGACACTCAAGCCAGATACTATGAATCAGAATGCTCAATGTAGCATTCACCTCTGAAACACCTATGTTCTTCCCTAGAGAATGAAAATACTTTTCCCCAATTTTTCATTTCACCATTAGTTCTATAATTTGCTGGGACCTTCAACTCATAAATATTAAATGAATCTGAAATAATAATATATTCAAAAAGAATAACAACTCTAATGGATTATGACTCAGAGATTAAAAAAAGTTGTGAATTCATAATAATATATGAGGTCTGTCAAGAAGGTATCCAACCAGGTAATATGAAAAATAAAGACATTTATTGAAGAACATAGAAGACATGAGAAATATTGTACATAAGACAAGAATTCCTTAGTCCCCTTCAAAGTAGGCACCTTGGAGCCTCACACAGTTCTCCCAATCACTATCTGCTGCCCTGTCATATTTTCCTGAATCTTATCAAAGGTCTGAAAGCTCTTCTCTTTCAAAGATGATTTCAGTTTTAGGAAAATCTAGAAGTCACAGGGCACCAAAACTGGGCTGTAGGAGGGCTGAGTAACCTGGTTGATTTGGTGTTTCGCCAAAAAACTCTCCATGAGACATGATATATGAGCGGCTCTGTTGTCCTGATGAAGGTGCCAGTCACCAGCTGCCCATAGCTGTGGCCTTCTGAATCATCCAAATAGTTTCTGTGGAGAATGTTCAAGCTTAATGCAAAATGTGATGCAGATTCATTGCTCTACTTGCTCAGTCATTTTGAAGGTGAAAGCCACACAATATACATGCTCATTCAACAGTGTGTACTGTTCCCACTGACTAGTACAATGAAGTCATCATTGTTCACGCACGTGCATTGTAGTCCACTCACCTAGGCTGCCAGTTACATCGATGTCACACTAACTGTTCTCATTATATTAACAATGTTAGGGTTTCTTTCCGGAAGACCTCGTATTATCTATAGCATAGATAATGTATGCTATGTATGTCTGCTAATGTATGCGAGATACTCACCACTGCCCCAGGTCCACTCTCCAGCTTCTCCCACCCTGTTTTGTCTCCGGAGTCAGACCTTTATGGGCTGCATCAAGTGGGCTCCCTGTCCCTTTGGGACAGGCCAATGGAAAACACAATCAAAAGATCAAAGGCAGAAGGAGAAAGGTTGGGGCATTTAGTCTGTTGTTCTCCCTGCTGGACCATGGGGTGACTGTGGCCATCCATAGTTCTTGTTTAGGGGTCCTCTCTTAAACCTACATGTCTCACCAGGTTCTGATGACCACCCCCTCCCCTTACACCTGTTCCCCACTGTTGCTAGCCCTCACCACACCATAACAGTTCTCCTCAAACTGACCAACACCTTTCTAAACAAGCCATTATTACAATCTCTTTTTAAAAATCCTTTGTCCCAGCTGGATCCATGTCCAAGAAGAAAGGCATCACTGGCATCAGGGACACTGTTCCCTGGAACTTCAGTCCCCTCTGGTCCTGGACACACAGTTCCCCAAAGGGCAGTCAGAAGTGGGCCAATTAGCCTGTGGTGGCTCCTCCCTGACCCAGAAGCTTGGGGACTTTGTTTCAGTCCTCATATCAGTAATTAAAATGCTACCTTTTTGCTCATGGCTCTGGAGTTGGTTAAGCAACGTAAACATCTGCAGAAGCACTGAGGCCACACAGATTTCTTCTTTTTGTCTGAGTCTCCTAAAGAGAAGCTGAGGAGCCAGGCCACAGTCTGGAGCAGAAGGGTCTGAGATCACCAAGGATGAGCTCAAGTCAGAGGAGCTAGCTGTAAATGTGCACTTGACTATGGATCTGCCTGTGGACAGGTGGGCTTCTGTGTGATACTCTCTGTCTCTGTGTATCGTCTATCCATCCTTGTGTACATGTCATTTGTAGTTTCATGTATGTGCTTGTGCTGTGTATCTGACTCACAGCCTGACACTTTTCTTCAGTTAGACCTAACCTGGGCCCTGTGCCAGTGCATGTACCAAGGGTGTCCAACCTGCGGCCTATGGGCCACATGTGGCTCAGGATGGCTATGATGTGGCACAACACAAAATCATAAATTTACTTAAGACATTATGAGATTTTTTGTGATTATGTGTTAAAATATATTTAATGTGTGGCCTAAGACAACTCTTCTTCTTCCAGTGTGGCCCAGAGATGCCAAAAGGTTGGACACCCCTGTATCAGCCTCCTGGTATGTGACTAGGGACTCCTGATTCATGCCTGTGATCGTAAGTACTTGCATCACAGCTGAGCATCAGAGGTGACATTGTTGGCTCTGGTGCTGGACAAGAAGACAACTGACCTCAGAGGAGCCAAGGTCAGGTCAGAGAGGGTTCACACTCTGCTCAGCAGCATGTGCTGGTGTACATGTGAGCTGTGTCTGTGGGTGACACACTGGTGTGTGAGAGCAGGAAGGTGTACTGTTTGGTTTTCTCTCTGTGTTACCATGCTGTGTGTCCATGTGCATGGGATGTTGGTGGTGGTTTAATCAGTGTGCCTGTGACTGAATAGGTTTAACTGCCCCATGCTGGTGGCCTTCCCTTAGGAAGGGGGTGGGTCAGAAAGGGTTGAAGCATGCCCTCATTATTAATAGGAGGGTGTATGTTGCTTGTTGTAGAGTGTGTGTGGCTGGGTGTGCAATAAATATGTATTCCTGAATCAATGATAATGAATGTAGTGGTCTTTTCTCAATTGTAAAGCATTTCAATATAAATGAAGGGAACTATGTAGGTAGGGATCTAAGAAACTACTGAACTGCTTGCAGCCCTACAGTAATCCAGGGTGTTACCAAGGATGGGAGAGGTGTCCATGGGTGGTTGTTAAGAGCACAGGCTCTGATCATGCAGATGGAGTAGACTGACCTGCATATTTGGTAATTTGTCCCTTTAAGTTTATTCTAATTATAGCTGACATATAATATTAGTTTCAGGTGTGTACAACATGGTGATTCAACATGTAAATAACTGCTTGTCACCATAAGAATTTATTACATTATTGGCTATTAAAAAGTATTTGATATTTTTTAACCTATAGAAAATGGCAATACATACTGTTTACATATGCACGTAAGATTATATAATTTTTATGTTACTATTTCCTAGCAGCTAATATAAGAGAGAAAGTAGTCATGCTTACTGTAGTTGTGAAGATGTTTTAGTCTGGGAATGTAAGGCTGATGTTGGATTATAAAAGGTAGACAAAGCCCCTGACTTAAATATACAGCTCAGTGTTTATGGCCCCAGGATGGCCAGCATTACTATGGAGGAGTTTGTGGACTGTTGTGGCTTCAGAGATATTCTGGATTCAAAGGGCTTTAAACAGTCACCCATTTCTGGAGTGGCCCTGAGTTTACAGCTGTAGGTCAATGGCTCCATGCAGGTGCAGTGATTAGCCAAAGAATATACATGCATGACCCATTCTGTGGTGATAGCCTAAGGGAGTGGGGGAGTGTGTATTTGGTGCATTCAGGAAAGGGAAAAAAATGGGAACTGTAATGGTGTAAACAATAAAAAATAAGGGGATAATTTCATGATTTTCCCATTAAATTACAGTATGAGATGTGATGGTCCTGCTTGTCTTTCTAGGATACTGAGATTCCCAAACCTCCTTCTCATCAGCAGACAGAAGAGCAGCATGAGGCCTGAGAACCAGAGCAGCGTGTCTGAGTTCCTCCTCCTGGGGCTGCCCATCCTGCCAGAGCACCAGGGTGTGTTCTTCGCCCTGTTCCTGGGCATGTACCTGACCACGGTGCTGGGCAACCTGCTCATCATCCTGCTCATCAGGCTGGACTCCCACCTGCACACGCCCATGTACTTCTTCCTCAGCCACTTGGCCTTCTCTGACATTTCTCTGTCATCTGTCACTGTCCCTAAGATGGTGATGAACATGCAGACTCATCACTTCTTCATTTCCTACCCAGGGTGTATTTCTCAGTTGTATTTTTATATATGTTTTAGTTGTGTTGATAATCTTCTTCTGGCAGTGATGGCATATGACAGGTATGTGGCCATCTGTCACCCTCTACACTATAATACCATCATGAAGAAGGAGTTGTGTGTGCTGCTGGTGGCTGCCTCATGGATTACTTCATGTGCCCATGCACTGTTGCACACTGTCCTCCTGGTCCGACTGTCCATCTGTGCCAACAATGTCATCACCCAGTTCTTTGCGACCTCAATGTGCTCCTGAAGCTCAGCTGCTCAGACATCTCCCTCAATGAGCTGGTCATTCTCACTGAGGGAGGATTGATTTTACTTTTGCCTTTGGCTATCGTTTTAGGCTCATATATCCGTATAGGGACCATCATCTTGAAGGCTCCCTCCACTAGGAGATTCTTGAAAGGTTTTTCTACCTGTGGCTCCCACCTCTTTGTGGTGTCTTTATTCTATGGGACAATTGCAGGTGTTTACTTTGTGTCCTCATCATGGGATTCCAAAGATGTAATTGCTTCGGTCATGTATACGGTAGTTACCCCCATGCTGAACCCCTTCATCTACAGCCTGAGGAACAGAGATATAAAGCAGGCCTTACAATGTTTGTTAACAGGGTTGAAGAAGTTCATATGTCAGTGAGGTCACATTTCCTACTTGGATTGTTTATAATTCTTGATTCCTATGTAAGATTTTTCACTTATTCATCATCTCTTATAAGGTATGTGCAAAATCTTTTGCAAAATCTGCTGTACAATTTTAACTATGAATTTGTCTTTTTCTCCACTGAGATATGTCAGTTCTTCCTTATGTACTTTTATTATGCATTATGAGGACACCTGATTTAGTGTCATGATCTACTACTGGTGAACTTTCCTTTCCTTTTTGAACTGATTCTGTTATGCTGGCTTTTGTCAGCTTCAGGTTCATTATGCACACATCTTCCCAACTCACATTCGATGACGTCATGCTGGCTGACTGCAATCAGCCATGATCAGAATAATTATACTATGAAAATTCACCAGTGGGATCTAAGATGGCGTTGGAGTAGGAAGGAGCAGATTTGGCTTTCCTCTGCTCAGGGGAGAAAATCCTGACCAATCTATGGAGTAGAAAGGCAAGCAATGAACATATTTCAGCATTTTTGAAAACAGAGGACCAAGGATTATGGCAGAACCGAAAGAACAAAGAACGGTTCCTAAGGGGAGTGCTACAACAAGGTAAGGTCCCAGGACAAGCGTGTGGTCCTGGGGCTGCAGCCCCAGGCCCGGGGGCCGCGGCTGTGTTTACCATAGGGTTAGTGGGAGACAGCCAGATCAACTGCTCCCTCCCCAGCCGAGCAAGGTCTGAGCAGCTCTGGGAGGAATCCAGATGCCGGCAAACACACCAGGGTGGTGAGCAGCAGAGACGGTGCCCTAGAGGCGGTAGACACCAGAGCCGAGTCGAGCAGTGGACCCGGACTCCCGCGGTCACCATTCTGGCTGAAGCTTTGGCAGTGAGAGAAGCCAGGCCACTGTGGGGAGCGGCGGGCTCGATCGGGAGGAATTTCTCAAGAGGAAGGAGTGAATAGACACAGACACTGTTTGGGGAATTCTCCTAAAATGATTAGTGGCTCTAGCCTGTCTGCTTCCCAGCTGTGAGAACGCGGGTGCCCGCTCTCGGGAGCACCAGTCGCACCGGCCGGCGGCGGACGGCCGCGCCAGCACCGGTAGCACCGGCAGCACCGGCGGCAGACGGGCCGGGCCGTGGCCGACGGGCCGCGCCCACTCGCGGGAGCACCGGCGCAAGGGCGGCGCCTGCAAGGAGAGCATCCCCGCACAGCAACCCACAGCAGTAACCCTGGGGAAAGACCTGATTCCCACACCCAGGGCCCAAAGCTGAGGAGCCAGTGCGAACTCCACGGGCCAAGGAAGAAAAGCCAAACAAATCATCCTTCAGTCTGCTTCAACCAGGAAGAGCAGAAAAACCAGTTTGGCCACTTTGAAACCAAGAGACTTTTTAATTTGATTCTATTTTTTAAACAATTTTTAATTTTTTAAGTTTTATTGTTTTTATTCTCTTTTGATTTCTTTTTCCTCTCTTACCTGATTTCTTGCTTTATTCCTTCCTCCTTCCTGTCCTCCAATTTTATCTCTTCTTCCTGCTTTCGTCTGCCTTTTCTATTTTTTACTTTCTTAAATTTTTTCCTAAATACCTACAAGTGTGACAAAATCCTGGATCAGTGAAAAGACCAAAGTTGAACCCAAAGAAGGGGCATCACAACAGCTGGGACAGTGAGATAAATGTCACTCTGCTATTACAGAGAACCTGCAAGTTATTGCATATTTGTATTATTATTATTTTTCCAGTGTTCCTACATCTTTTTTTTAAACAGTATTTGTATATCCCTCTTATTTTTGTATAGCCTGCTTTGCTAGGCTGGTTTCATTGTATGACCTGACAGCTTTCCCCTGATATCTCTTTCTATACTGTATTACTAATCTACTGTCCATTAACTCACCTGTGGACCATCAGCACACTACTAGATGTTCTGTACTCCCTATCCATGTTATCTAGATCTCATAGACTCTGCCATATGAATGTTGCCATAATATTATTGTAAATAACTGCTGTTCCATACAATTGTAATTACTTCATAACACCCTCCACCCAGATCTTAGCCCATTTCAAAGTTTCCTGAACGCTATTACTGTAGTGGTTAACTCTATTCTCTCACACACTACACCTATTTACTATCCTTTACTCTCACCTTACCCCAGAATCTGACCGCCCACACCCTCTCTGCTTTATAGATCTAACTCACAATCCTTCCTCCCCCAACAAGAGTCTTATCTTCTTTCCATCCTTTCTAAAAATCAGCTAGCTGGGTGGAAGACCACGGTTAACACTATACATAGTGAAAGGATCTCCTATATCTTCCCTACTTGCTACTATTGTAAATAGCATAGAATTCTCTGTTGCTGTCTTAAACCATTTTGCCTTCCCCCTCCAACTGATGACAAAAAAGAATAGGTGGAGGAGGTGAACACCAGGATACCCACTGGAAGAGGAAACCCAACAACAAAGGAACCACTAACAGGTAACAGCAGAAGAAGGTGAAGGAGGGAGTAGTAACCACACAAACCTCAATCCAGGACTTATCTGGAAATACAGCTAAACAGTAGAGACAGTACCCAATACAAACAACTGAACAAGATTTCTTTAAACCTTGTACACACAGAAGATCCAGCTTCAACACAACCTGCCCTCACCAGCACAGCAAAATACAGAAGGTGGTGGACAGAGTGACCCACATTTAACCAGCTGGCGGGAAGGAACCACCAAAGAAAGACTCAACAACAATCAAAACCCAAAGGCAAGCACAAAGCCAACTTAAACGACAGCCCAAGACCAGCGAGCATGGGGGGTCAAGGAAACAGCACCACTAAAACTCACTGCTACTCTACTAAAGAAGTTCACATCATAAACCCAGGGAGCCAGAACAGATCAATATAAGAAGCTGAGGCGAACAAGAAGAGTCTCACAAACAATGGGAAGACAAAGAAATAATCCCCAAATGAAAGGAAAGGAGGAAGCCTCAAAAAGAATGCTGAATGAAACAGAGGCAATTCAACTATCAGATATTGAATTCAAAGCAGTGATTGTCAGGAAGCTCAATGAGCTCACAATGAGCTACGAGAGTCTACAGGGAAGCTACAATGAACTCAACGAAAACTACATCAGCATAAAAAAGGAAATAGAAACTCTCAACAAGGGCCAAGAGGAAATGAAGAATACAATTTCTGAACTGAAGAACACAGTAGAAGGAATGAAAAGCAGGATCGATGAAGCAGAAGATCAGATCAGCGAGCTAGAGGACAAAATAGAAGAAAACACCCAGAAAGAGCAAGAAAAGGAAAAGAGGCTCAGAAAAAATGAAGAGGGATTAAGAGAAATGCAAGACAATATGAAACGTAATAATATCCGCATAATAGGGATACCAGAAGGAGAAGAAGAAGAACAAGGGATAGAAAACCTAGTTGAACAAGTGATGATGGAAAACTTCCCTAATTTGATGAGACAAAAAGTCACACAAATACAGGAAATACAGAGAGTCCCAATCAAGAGGAACCCAAAGAGGCCCACCTCAAGACACATCATAATTAAAATGGCAAAATTTCAAGACAAAGAGAGAATCTTAAAGGCAGCAAGGGAGAAAAAGGAAGTAACATACAAGGGGGCCCCAATAAGGCTAACAGCTGACTTCTCAATGGAAACACTCCAAGCCAGAAGAGAATGGCAAGAAATAATCCAAGTAATGAGAACCAGAGGCCTGCAACCACGACTACTTTACCCAGCAAGGCTCTCAATTAAGATAGAAGGCCAAATAAGATGCTTCTCAGACAAAAGAAGTCTAAAAGAATACACCTCCACAAAACCAGCTCTGCAAGAGATGCTGAAGGGACTGCTTTAAGGAAAGAAAGGAAAAGAGAGAGTCCTTTTCTCTCTTTTCAGAGAGAAAAGGGGATCACACGTACATAAAAAGCAATGAATAAGTACCTATCAATAATAACCTTAAACGTAAATGGATTAAACGCTCCAATCAAAAGACATAGAATAGCTGATTGGATAAGAAAACATGACCCACACATATGCTGTCTACAAGAGACCCACCTCAGGATAAAAGAGCTGCACAGGTTGAAAGTGAAGGGCTGGAAACAAATTTTCCAAGCAAATGGACAGGAAAAAAAAGCCGGGGTAGCAATACTCATATCTGACAAAATAGACTTCCAAAGAAGGTCCATAAGGAGAGACCCAGAAGGTCATTTCATAATACGCAAGGGAAGAATTCACCAAGAAGACATAAATATTGTAAATATATATGCACCCAACATAGGAGCACCCAAATACATAAAGAAAATCTTAGAGGACTTCAAGAAAGATATGGACAGCAACACAATTATTGTGGGGGATTTTAACACCCCTCTATCAAAAATGGACAGATCTTCCAAACAAAATATCAACAAAGACATTGAGGCATTGAATAATACACTAGACGAACTGGGCTTTACCAATATTTACAGAACCCTCCATCCCAAAGAAGCTAAATACACATTTTTTTTTTCAAATGTACATGGAACATTTTGAAAGATTGACCACATGATAGGTCACAAAACAAGCCTCAACAATTTCAAAAAAATTGAAATCATACCAAGCAATTTCTTGGATCACAAGGGACTGAAACTAGAAACCAACCCCAAGGAAAAAAACCCAAAACACTCAAACTCATGGAGATTAAACAGCATGCTATTAAACAATGAATGGGTCAAGAATGATATTAGGGAAGAAATCAAATGGTTTTTGGAAACAAATGAAAACGAACTCACAACAACCCAAAACTTATGGGACACAGCCAAGGCAGTCCTGAGAGGGAAGATCATAGCGATACAGGCTCACCTAAAAAATTTAGAAACATTTCAAACAAACAACCTAACCCTACGTCTACAAGAACTCGAGGAACAACAACAAAGACAGCCCAGAGCAAGCAGAAGGAAGGAAATAACCAAGATCAGAGCAGAATTAAATGACATAGAGACTAAAAGCACAATTCTAAAGATCAATGAATCCAAGAGTTGGTTCTTTGAAAAGATAAACAAAACAGACAAGCCTTTAAGCAGACTCATCAAGAAAAAAAGACAGAAAACCCAAATAAACACAATCAGAAATGAAAGAGGAGAGATTACAACAGATACCACAGAAATACAAAGGATTGTAACAAATTACTACAAAGAGCTGTATGCCAAGAAATTTGAAAACCTAGATGAAATGGACAAATTTCTAGAAAAATATAACCTCCCAAAACTCAACAAAATGGAAGCAGAAAGCCTGAACAAACCAATAACAGCAAAAGAAATTGAAGCAGTAATCAAAAAACTCCCAACACACAAAAGCCCTGGACCAGATGGTTTCACAGGAGAATTCTACAAAGCATTTAAGGAAGAACTAACACCTATCCTTCACAGACTATTTCAAAAAATCCAAAAAGATGGAAGACTCCCAAACTCTTTTTATGAGGCCAACATCATCTTAATTCCAAAACCAGATAAAGACACAACAAAGAAAGAAAACTACAGGCCAATATCGCTGATGAACATTCACGCTAAAATCCTCAACAAGATACTGGCAAACCGCATCCAACAGTACATTAAGAAGATCATACAAAATGACCAAGTGGGATTCATTCCAGGTATGCAAGGATGGTACAATATTCGCAAATCAGTAAATGTAATACATCACATAAACAAAAGCAAAGACAAAAACCACATGATCATATCAATAGATGCAGAAAAAGCATTTGATAAGGTACAGCACCCATTTATGATAAAAACACTCAGTAAAGTGGGAATAGAGGGAGCATTCCTCAACATAATAAAGGCCATATATCAGAAAACTACAGCCAACATTATACTCAATGGGCAAAATTAAAATCTTTTCCATTAAGAACAGGAACAAGACAAGGCTGTCCACTTTCACCACTTCTAGTCAATATAGTACTGGAAGTTCTAGCCACAGCAATCAGACAAGAAAAAGAAATAAAAGGAATCCAAATCGGAAAGGAGGAAACAAAACTGTCACTGTTCGCAGATGACATGATAGTGTACATAGAAAATCCTATAGACTCCACAAAAAAACTGCTTGACCTAATAAATGAATTTGGTAAAACAGCGGGATACAAAGTCAATATCCAGAAATCAAAGGCATTTCTGTACACCAACAATGAAACAGCAGATGCAGAAATCAAGAAAAAAATTCCATTTGAAATAGCAAAAAGAAAAATAAAATACCTAGGAATAAACCTAACCAAAGAGGTAAAAGACCTGTATTCAGAAAACTATATAACACTGAGGAGAGAAATCAAGGAAGACACAAACAAATGGAAACATATACCGTGTTCATGGATTGGAAGAATTAATATCATTAAAATGTCCATACTACCAAAAGCAATTTACACATTCAATGCAATTCCTATTAAAGTACCAATGGCATATTTCACAGACATAGAACAAACACTTCAACAATTTATATGGAACCATAAACGACCCCGAATAGCTGCTGCAATTTTGAGAAAGAAGAGTAAAGTAGAAGGAATCACAATACCTGACACTAAACTATACTACAAGGCCACTGTAATCAAAACAGCCTGGTACTGGCATAAAAACAGGCACATAGACCAATGGAACAGAACAGAGAGCCCAGAAATAAACCCAAGCCTCTACGGTCAATTAATATTTGACAAAGGAAGCAGCAACATAAAATGGAATAAAAATAGCCTCTTCAACAAATGGTGTTGGGAGAACTGGACAGCTACGTGCAAAAAAATGAAACTCGAGCACCAACTTACACCTTATACAAAAATAGATTCAAGGTGGATAAAAGACTTAAATATAAAATGTGACACCATTAAAGTCCTAGAAGGGAACGTAGGTAGGAAAATCTCAGATATTTTACCCAGAAACTTTTTCACTGACTTGTGTCCTAGAGCAAGGGACATAAAGAAAAGAATAAACAAATGGGACCTCATCAAAATTAAAAGCTTTTGCACAGCTAAGGAAAACAGTATCAAAATAAAAAGAGAACCAACTATATGGGAAAACATATTTGCCAATGATACCTCAGACAAGGGTTTAATCTCCAAAATATATAAAGAACTTACATGACTGCACTCTAAGAAGACAAGTAACCCAATTAAAAAATAGGCAAAGGACTTGAACAGACACTTCTCCAAGGAGGACATACAGAAAATCCAAAGACACATGAAGCGATGCTCAATATCGCTAGCCATCAGAGAGATGAAGATTAAAACCACAATGAGATACCACTTCACACCAGTCAGAATGGCCATCATAAAGAAAGCAACAAAAAACAAGTGTTGGAGAGGATGTGGAGAAAGTGCTTTCCAACCACTATGGAAAGCAGTTTGGAACTTCCTCAGAAAACTAAAAATGGATCTGCCTTATGACCCAGCAATTCCATTGCTGGGACTCTATCCTAAGAACACTAAAACACCAATACAAAAGAACCTTTGCACCCCGATGTTCATAGCAGCACAATTTACAATAGCTAGGTGCTGGAAGCAACCTAGATGCCCATCAGTAAATGAATGGATCAAAAAACTATGGTACATTTACACAATGGAATTCTATGCAGCAGAAAGAAAGAAGGAGCTCATACCCTTTGCAACAGCATGGATGGAGCTAGAAAGTATTATGCTAAGTAAAACCAGCCAGGCAGTGAAAGACAAATACCACATGATATCACCTTTAACAGGAATCTAAACAACAAAACAAAACAAACAAAAAAAAACTAGCAAAATATAACCAAAGACACTGAAATAGGGGACAGCCTGGCAGTGACCAGAGGGGAGAGAAGAGGGAATTCCAGGGGGGAATGGGTAGGGATTACAGGAACAAATTTGGAGGACACATGGACAAAAACTAGGGGTGGGGGGTAATGGGGGAAGGGGGGAGGGTTGGGTGGGTGGGCTGGAATGGGAGTAGGGGGGAGAAAACTGTACTTGAACAATGATTAAAATAAAAAAAAAAAGAAAATTCACATGTGCTACAAAGCAAAATTTTCAACAAAAGAGAGACAGACTTTTTAAAAATGCATTTAAAGCACACTACTTTGTTTAAAATGAGGAGATATTTCTAACATTGGATCCTGTATTAATCTTCATCTACTTCTCATGTTAATATTGTTTTTTTATATCTGTAGACATAGATACACATACAGATATATATATAGGTACAGATTTTGATATTTCTGGCAATGGGGCCTGCAATAAAGGTTCATTTACTTCTTATATTAATATCAATACTTTACATCTGTAGACATAGATGCATATATAGATATCGATATAGGTATTACTATAGTATATCTAGTAAAGATGCAGCTTTTCTCATGTTAGGTTTTACATGGCATTTTTTCCATCACTTTACACTTTACTGTGTCCAAATTGTCCATAAGGTGTCCTTTTGTCAGTGGTGTATATAAAGTTAGATTACGTTCTTTTCATGTGCAGGAACAATTGTTATTTTTGGAGCTACTTCTCTACTGACATCTAAAGTAATCATAATGTATTTGAATTTATATTTTCCCCATAACTTTGTTATACACCAGCTTCACATTTATTCTCTCTTGTTTTTCTCCCTTTTGATATTCATATATATTTTGATATTCCATTACACCTCTACTAACTTATTAATCATACGTTATTACTATTTTGTAATTCTTTTCTAGGCTGTTTGCAGAGATTACTTCTTACCTCTCTTTTAACTCTTAAGCAATGTTTAATATACAAAACAGGACATTGACCACTTTAGCCTTCTAAGATATGCAAGTCAGTGACATTTAGGAGACTCATCATCACTATCTCAAATTTAGGACCCCTACAGGAAACTCTAAAGAGCATGAATGAAATTGAGTAATTTTCAACTGTCAAAAAATAAAAGCAAAGACATCTATGAATCAATATGGAGAAACATCTGCATATACTGTTAAATGGAAACAAGCAATGTGCAAAAGGGTACTGATACTACTGAACTTTTTGTAAAAATTAAGGGGATATAAAATATACATATGTCTGCCCATTTCAGCAAAGAGAAACACAGGAAGAATAAATCAGAACCTAATGAGGTGGTTTACCCAGAGAAGGTGGACAGAAGAGATGCAAGATGAGTATAATTATTACAATGGTTATGACCGTGTTGTCTTTTGCTGCTAGAAAATAAATAGAAGAGTGGTGAATAAAGCAAAGTAGAATCAAGAAGATAAATGAACCTAACTCTATCTTAAATAAATATCATAATTAGACTAAAGTATCTAATATATATATATATATATATATATATATACACATTTTTCCCATTCCTTATTCTTTCTGCACCATTCCTGACCCACCCCCATGGATAAACATTCCTTTGTCCTTGGTTTCAAGGTTTTACTTCTTGTGTTCCCTTTGTATATATTCCCTAGTTGACTTCTCTGATATTATTTAGAATCCTTGTAAATAATAAACACACGTAGAGGTTCCAAATGAATAACACCATTAATAAATTATAACTCAGAGAATAATAAGTAAAAATCCATGAGCCCATAATGATATAAACCAATAGAAAACAAATGAGTGGGGAATAAAGGTAACTTCCTTCTTATATGAGAACAGAATTAATAAACAGAGGAAAAAGACAGTATTTGAAACATTATCATCTGGCCATCACATTTGTGATAATCTTGTCAGAGAAGAATCACCAGTGAGATCAAGCTGGTGGCATAGATAAACACAGCTCTCCTCCTTGCCCAAACACATCAAATTACAACTAAACTACGGAACACCCATTACTCAGAACTGTCAGGAATCAAGTTGAGTGGAAGTCTGACATGTATGGAATTAAAGAAACCACACCCATCCACACTGATATAGGGGGGTGGAGATGTGGAACAGACTGGTCCCACATCCACATTTGGTGGATAAAAATTATACAGGAATATCTCAGGAGCAAGGAGTCCCATCCCACAACAGCCCCCAGCCTAGAGTTCCAGGGCCAGGAAGACAAGTCTCCATAACTTCTGTCTGCAAAAATCAGAGGAGATTGAGATGAGGGAAGAAATTTCTAGAGTCCCAAGCACTTCCTCTTAAAGACAGCACGTATGGATTCAAGCTCACTCCCTCTGGGCTCCAGCACTGGGCTAGCAGTTTGAGAGGCACCAGTGGCACACTGGGAGAAACTGAAGTGTCTGGCATCAAAGTGAGAGGTGGGGAACAGTTTTCTTCGAGACAAAAAGGCAGGCAGAGGCCACTGTCCCTTTTCTTAATCCTCCTTCCACAGAGCTCACATGTGGGTGTCATATCCGAGACTCCATCACCTGCCTTACACTGTTTGCCCTGCCCTAGAGATCCCCTGAGACTCTCTCTCACCCAACTCATGGACCCACACAGGCTGTTAACAGTGGACTTTGCATGGGAATGCTTGTTCTTGGCTCATGCTTCACAACGTCCTAATCATCTCAAACAAGCAAAAAGCTGGCCTCAGTGAGCCACCATCCGCCATACCTCTTGCTAAGTGGCCGCAGGTCTGGCACTAGCAGCAGCCAGCCTTAATTCAGAGCTTGGCTATGCTTGGGAACCTCCAAGGCCAGCACAGGTAGCAGTCATCTCAGGTAGCTTGATAGCTCACGCAGGGTAACTTCAGGCAGAACACAGGAGGCAGCTAACCTTGTCCTGCACCACATCAGAAACCTCAGAGCCTGTGCATCCAGTGCACAGCTACGGACCATGTCAGAGCACCATCTCCTGGCTCTTGCACAGCTGATCCTCCACAGAGGCTCAAGGATGGTGGTAAGTGGTCACAGCCAATCCTTACAGGTGACTGGCCTGCATAAAGCATTCCCATTAACCTGCCAGCACCAACTGAGGCTCAATTACAAGAAGAGAGTATACTAAGCCCACACAAAATGCACACACTTTGAGTACCCAACTTAGATAACAGATGAAGCTGTGCTACTGGTCCCTACAGGACACCTACAACATTAGGCCACTCTAGAAGACAGGGAGTCATAGCAGCTCTACCTAATACACAGAAACAAACACAGGGAGACTGACAAAATGAGTACACAGAGAAACAAGGCCTAAATCAAAGAACAGAATAAAACTCCAGAAAAAGAACTAAACAAAATGGAGATAAGCACTCTATCAGATGCAGAGTTCAAAATACTGACTATAAAGCTGCTCAAGGGACTTAGATAGGGCTTCAACAGAATAAAAAAAATCCAGTCAGAAACAAAGAATGCACAAATTAAAATAAAGAACAATTTAAAGGAAAACAACAGCAGTCTGGACGAAGCTGAGAATGAAATCAGTGATTTGGAACTTTAGGAAATAAAAAACAACAAGAAGGAAAAGGAATAAAAAATGAAACCAAGGATACTCTAAGGAGCCTCTGTAGCCACCTCAAATGTCCCAACATTTCACATGTGGGGTGCCAGAATGTGAAGAAAAAAAGCTAGAAATTGAAAATCTATTTGGAAAAACACAATGAAAAAGAACTTCTGTTATTTGGTGAAGGAAATAGATATGCCAGTCCAAGAAGCACAGAGAGTCCCAAACAAGATGGATGCAAAGAGGCCCACTCTAAGGGGCATCATCATTAAAATGCACAGGTTAAATATAAAGGGAAAATCTTAAAAGCAGCAAGAGAAAAGCAGGTAGTTCCCTACAGAGGAGTTCCCATAAGACTATCTATCAACCTATTTCTCAAAAGAAACTGTGCAGGTTAGAAGGGATTGGCAAGAAATATTCAAAATCACTAAGAGCAGGAACCTACAACCAAGATTGCTCTACCCAGCAAGGCTATCATTTGGATTCCAAGGGCAGATAAGGAACTTCGCAGACAGAAAAAATGACAGGAGTTCTTCGTCAGCAAGCCATTATTATATGAAATGTTGAAAGGACGTATTTAAGAAAAAGAAGAAGAGAAAAACTAGGAACAATAAAAAGGCAATAAACACATATCTAACAACAACTGAAACTGAAAAACAGACTAGACAATAATAAAGAGCAGAGACAAAATAATGAATATGGAGAGTGTGCTGATGACTGCCAGAAGGGAGGGGAGTGTGGGGAATTGGATGCAGAGGTGAGAGAGTTAAGTACAAACAGGTAGTTGCAGAATAACCATGGGGATGTAAAGTAAGGAAAATGGAGCAGCCAAAGAATTTATATTCATGACGCATGGATGTGAACAACACAGTGGGGACTGCCTAAGGGAGTGGGGGGTGCTGAGTGAGGGCGAAAATTGGGAAAAACCTGGGACAACAGTAACAGCATAATCAAACAATATAATTTTTTTAAAAAAGAAAGAAAACAAAGAATCACCAATGGATGTTAAATATAGTGGGTGAAATGTTATAAGGGAAAAGTTATGTTTATATATCATCAAAATTATCTACTCAACTGATACCTATTAATAACCAGGTGAAAATACTAACTTTAAAACAATAGTCACTTTAGAAGGCAACCTGCCAGATACCACCATAGTCAATTGATCAAGAATTCAAACACTACTAAATGCAAAAATTAATATCCTATGTCTCCTAATAACATGCATTGTGGCATACCTTCTGAAAACCTAAGCCTCAAACATACTTACATTAATACATGCATGCACACAAAAGGTAAACATAGTAAAATATTAAACATTGGGGAATCAGGATAGGGCCCTTCCAGGAATTCTTGACATCACTTTTATAACATTTCTGTATCTTTAAAATCATTTCGAAATAAGAACTTGAAGGTCCTTTGTGCCAGCTGGCACATGCCCAAGAAGAAAGGATTCCAGGCATCACTGGAATCAGGGACACTGTCTCCTAGGACTCTAGTCCCTCTGGCTCTTGGACACCCAGCTCCCCAAAGGGCAGGCAGAAATTAGCCACAAGCTTGGGGACTGGGTGCCAGTCTCTCATTAGTAAGGGTTATCTTTTAAGGGATTTCTCTGAAGCTGTTTAAACAAAATGAAAGTCTGTAGAAGTGCCAAGGTCCCAGATGTTTCTTCTGTTTCTGTCGATGTTAGGACTCCTGAGGGAAACCTGAAGAGCAAGGTAACAGTTTGGAGCAGGAGGTGTCTGAACTCACCAAAGATGAGCAGCACAGGTCAGAGAGGCTGGATGTCTGCACTGATGGACAGATCTGCCTGTGTGATGGTGGATTCATGGATGAGACTCTCAGTTCATGACTGTGTGTCTTCAGGTACTGTGTATGCTTGTGCACATTCTGTTTGTTGCTTTTGTGTGCACACGTGTATGCACACGTGTGTGAACAGGTACCTGACTCACAGCCTGACTCTTCGTGAGTTAGACTTATCCTGGCCCCGTTTTATCTGATGTATACCAAGTTACCAGCCTCTTGCCTGTGATTAGGGACTCCTGATTCATGCCTGTGATCATAGGTACTGGCATCACAGCTGAGCATCAGAGGTGACATTGTTGGCTCTGGTGCTGGACAGGAAGATGACTGACCTCAGAGGAGCCAAGGTCAGGTCAGAGAAGGGTCACACCTCTGCTCAGCAGCATGTGCTGGTGCACATGTGAACTGTGTCCGTGGGTGGACACAGTGGTGTCTGAGAGCAGGAGGGTATATTGATGTTGTGCTCTGTATAGTGGCCTATTGTGTGACCATGTGCATGGCATTGTGGTTTACCATGTGCAGAGCATGTTGTGGTGGTTTAATGAGGGCACCTGTGACTGAATAGGCTAACCTGCCCCAAGGTGATGGCCTTCCCCCAGGAAGGAGATGGGTCAGAAGGGGTAGAAGCATGCCCTCATTTTTAATAGGAGGGTGTGTGCTGCCTGTTGTGGTCAATGTGTGGTGGGGGTGCATATGTGCCGTTTGCATTTGTTTCTTGTGAGATTATTTTGTTTTTGGCCTTGTGTATTTTTGATGACATGTGTGTAGTGTCAGTGTACATGTGGTGAGCCGTTTACTGGGTGTGTCATGACTCAAGTGTGTTGATGTGCATTGTGAGTGTGTTTGCAGGTGATCTGTCCATCAATGTGAGTTCTGTATGCCTCATTTGTGTGTTTCTTATGATTTGTATGTATGTGTGTGTATGTTATAAGCTCTCCTCACCTTAGGGTAGGAACTTGGTACCAGGTAAGTAATATTCACAAATCAGCTCCGTGTGTGTGTGATATGCATCAACGACCTTGACTTTTCTTTAAGTGTCCTCATTGTGGGGCACCATTAGCTGAGAGAACCAAACTCCAAAAAACGTCCTGTTTCTGGAAATGGACCTGCTGTCATATTCATGTAGCTGAGTGTGACTGAGTCACTCAGAATGTTGCAACTCTTTAGTTTTACTAAACATCCCAGGCAAAAGGCATTCCAGGCATCCTGCTGTGAGAACTTTGAGCAGAATGACCTTCAAATAGTGGTGACCTTGGAAAGTTATTTAAATCCTTGGCCTTGGTTTACATCTATAAAGTAGAAAGAATTACACTTCCCTGTGAATCTTAGAGAGGCTTTCAGGAATTGTTTATTGTATGAAAATTTGTACATATTGGAGAATTTTTGTCACTTGGAGCGTATACAAATGTGAAGGAACAAAATTAGTAAGCAGACTAAGAAAATTTTGGACGAATTGGAGTCCTTACAGCTCCAAAACAACATATCATGCTTGGCTCCCCTAACCAACAAACGGGAAGTTTCTGTGTGAAATGGTTTAAAGCATGGGTGCTGATTACACACATGTATTAGGCTGAACCCCATGAAGCAGCCAGTACTTGGTAATTGTGAGGTATAGAAAATGGTAACACATATATGTCATTTATATATTATATATTGCATATCATATACACACAGATACACATGTGTGTGTACCATTCTGCCCACCAGTGTACTACTCTGTGCCTACAGAGTTTGTATCATTTCTGTTTCTGTTTTTAAAAGCTGCAATATAGGTCAAAGGCCACAAAATCTTAGTGCAGCTGTGAAGTGGTTGTGAAATCTGGGAACATAAGTCTGATGAGTGGATATAGTTAGGGAACACAGGTGACAACCTCAGTCCAGTACTCAGATGTTCACCAAACTGTTCAGCACTGTTATGAAAGACAGTTTGTGGACTTTTCTGGTTTTGGAGGTATTGTGGCATCAAGTGGCTTTAAATGGCAACAAATTTCTGGAATGTCCCTGAGGTTACAGCTGTGGGTTCATGGGACTTCATAGGTTCACAGGCAGAGAATCACATTTTTCCAACATCACCTCAGCACTGGAGTCTCATGTTTACTTAGGCAGACACAATTGATCCGTTTTCAGGGCTCATCTTCCAATTCTGCTGCAGTGAATTATGTATTCACTGGACCAGTGTACAAAGTATCCCTCCATGCTCATCAAGATCTGAACTCCCAGAAATGGGGACCTTGCTTTTCTTGTTCACTGTGGCATCTCAGTCCTTAGTAGAGGTTCCAACACAGATTCCATGTTCAGTAAGTAATGGCCGAATGGAACAGTTAACGCCTCCTGCTTCTGTGCCATGAGGTCTTCTTGGCTACTTTTTGGGCTCTGTTTTCCTGGAACCAGATTGGGTGACAGCAGAGATGCACACATTTACTAGTACAAAAACTTAATGAGTGTATCGTTAAAAAGTCGTGTATTTCCCAGAAAATTACAGTATGAGATGTGATGATCCTGGTTGTATTTCCAGGATTCTGAGAGTCCCACACCTTCCTCATCCCCAGAAGATGGAAGAGCAGCATGAAGCCTGAGAACCAGAGCAGCGTGTCTGAGTTCCTCCTCCTGGGGCTGCCCATCCTGTCAGAGCACCAGGGCGTGTTCTTCACCCTGTTCCTGGGCATGTACCTGACCACGGTGCTGGGCAACCTGCTCATCATCCTGCTCATCAGGCTGGACTCCCGCCTGCACACGCCCATGTACTTCTTCCTCAGCCACCTGGCCCTCACTGATGTCTCTTTCTCATCTGTCACTGTCCCAAAGATGCTCATGAACATGCAGACTCAGCAACAATCCATCCCCTATGTGGGATGCATTTCTCAGTTGTATTTTTTCATACTTTTCGGTAGTGTTGACAATTTCCTTCTGGCAGTGATGGCATATGACAGGTATGTGGCCATCTGTCACCCTCTACACTATAACACCATCATGAGGGAAGAGTTGTGTGTGCTGCTGGTGGCTGCCTCATGGATTACTTCATGTGCCCATGCACTGTTGCACACTGTCCTCTTGGTCGGAGTGTCCATCTGTGCCAACAATGTCATCACACACTTCCTCTGCGACCTCAATGCGCTCCTGAAGCTCAGCTGCTCAGACATCTCCCTCAATGAGCTGGTAATCCTCACTGAGGGAGGAATGATTTTACTTATGCCTTTGGGTATTACTTTGGGCTCATATATCCGTATAGGGACCATCATCCTGAAGGCTCCCTCGACCAGGAGACTCTTGAAAGCCTTCTCTACCTGTGGCTCCCATCTCCTTGTGGTGTCTTTATTCTACGGGACAATTGTAGGTGTTTACTTTGTGTCCTCATCATGGGATTCCAAAAACATAATTGCTTCAGTCATGTATACGGTAGTTACCCCCATGCTGAACCCCTTCATCTATAGCCTGAGGAACAGAGATATAAAGCAGGCCTTACAATGTTTGTTAACAGGGTTGAAGAAGTTCATATGTCAGTGAGGTCACATTTCCTACTTGGATTGTTTATAATTCCTTATTCCTAAACAAGATTTTTCACTTATTCATCATCTCTTATAAGGTATGTGCAAAATCTTTTGCAAAACCTGTTGTACAATTTTAACTATGAATTTGTTTTTTTCTCCACTGAGATATGTCAGTTTTTCCTCATGTATTTTTATTATGTATTATGAGGACACCTGATTTAGTGTTATGATCTACTACTGGTGAACTTTCCTTTCTTTTTTGAACTGATTATATTAGGCTGGCTTTTGTCAGCTTCAGGTTCATTATGTACACATCCTCCCAACTCACATTCAATGATGTCATGCTGGCTGACTGCAATCAGCCATGATCAGAATAATTAAACTATCAAAATGCACATGTGCTACAAAGCAAAATTCTCAACCAAAGAGAGACATGCTTTTTAAAAATGCATTTAAAGCACACTACTTTGTTTAAAATGAGATATTTCTAACATTGTGTCCTGCATTAATACTTCATCTACTTCTCATATTAACATTGATATTTTATACCTATACACATAGATACACATACAGATAGACATACATTGATAGATAGATAGGAAGATAGATAGATAGATACAGATTTGGATACAGGTATTTCTAGAAATGGGGCCTAAAATAATAGTCATCTACTTCTCATATTAATATTGATACTTTATATCTACAGACATAGATGCATATATAGATATAGATATGGGTATTACTATAGTATATCTAGTAAGGATGCAGCTTTTCTCATGTTAGGTTTTACATGGCATTTTTTCCTCATCACTTTGGACTGTACTGTGTCCAATTTGTCAGTAAGGTGTCCTTTTGTCAATGGTGTAAATGAATTTAGATTTTGTTTTTTTCATGTGCAGCAACAATTGTTATTTTTGAGCTATTTCTCTATTGACATCTAAAGTAATCATAATGTATTTGAGTTTGTATTTTCCATATAACTATCCAATACACCTGCTTCCCATTTATTCTCTCGTTTTTCTCCCTTTTGATATTCATTTAAAATTTGATATTCCATTACCCCTCTACTAACTTATTAATCATACATTATTACTATTTTGTAATTCTTTTCTGTGCTTTATGCAGAGATTAATTCTTACTCTCTTTTTAATTTTTAATAAAGTTTAATATACAAAACATGACATTGACCACTTTAGCCTTCTAAGATACACAATTCAGTGGCATTTAGGAGACTCATCATCAATATCTCAATTTAGGACCCCTACAGGAAACTCTAAAGAGCATCAATAAAATTGAGTAATTTTCAACTGTGAAAAAATAAAAGCAAACATATCTATGAATCAATATGGAGAAACATCTGTATATATTGGTAAATGGAAACAAGCAACGTGGACAAGGACACTTACAGTACTGAAGGTTTTGTAAAAATTAAGGGGAAATAAAACATGCATATGTTTGCCCACTTGAGCAAAAAGAAACACAGGAAGAATAAATCAGAAACTAATGAGGTGCTTTTCCCAGAGAAAGTGGACAGAAGAGATGGGACGTGAGTATAATTATTAGCATGGTTATGACCATGTTGTCTTTTGCCACTAGAAGAGAAATAGAAGAGGTGGTGCATAAAGCAAAATAGAATCAAGAGGACAAATGAACCTAACTATGTCTTAAATAAATACCATACTTAGACTAAAGAGGGAAATAATGTAAGTACCCTAGTAATTCTTGAACCCAGATTTCTGTCTATATACTCTCACAAAAAACAAACAAACAAAAGAAAACTGGAAACAAAGTCCTAAACTGTAGTTAACATGTCATTAACAGTGATATGAGTTCAAGATTCTGAACTACTTCTGATGTATCCAAAGATTCAGCAAACAAGTAAACACTGAGGAGTAGGGAGTGTTTCATGGGAAAGGTACTGTGCATAGAAAAGGAGAAGCTGCAAAGGACTCTTGGGTGTTAACTAATATTGGAGATATCACTTCGAGTTCATGGGTTTTACAAAGAACTATGTAAATGGTTCTTTGTAACCATTTAACTTTCCGAGTTATATGGTTTTCCATATAAAGAAATGGAAACTTATGTTTATATATATATGTATGTATATATATATATGTGTGTGTGTGTGTGTATATATCTTTATCTCTGATCCCTCATTCTTTCTGTCCCACTCCTGATACACACCCATGTATGAACATTCCTTTAGACTTTAGTTTCAAGGTTTTATTTCTTATATTCCTTTAATATATATTCCCTAGTTGACTTCTCTGATATTATTTAGAATCCCTGTAAACAATAAACACACCTACACATTCAAAATGAATAACAACTGTAATGGATTAAAACTCAGAGAATAATAAGTAAAATTCTAAGAGTCCATAGTGATATAAACAAATAGAAAACAAATGAGTGGGGAATAAGGGTAACTTCCTTCTTATGAGAACACAATTAATAAACATAGGAAAAACATAGTATTTGAAAAATTACCATCTGGCCATCACATTTGTGGTAATCTTGTCATATAAGAATCATCAATGAGATCAAGATGTTGGCATAAGTAAACACGGCCCTCCGCCTTGCAAAACCGCATCAACTTACAATTAAACTATAGAACACCCATCACTCAGAACTGTCAGGAACAGAGGTGAGTGGAAGTCCAACAACTACAGAACTCAAGAAACCACATCCATCCACACTGGTACAGGGGGAGGAGTTGTGGAACAGTCAGGTCCAATATGTGCATGTGATGGATAAAAATTTGAGAGGAGTATTTCAGCAGTGAGGAATCCCAGCCCCACAATGGCCCCCGGCCCACAGTTCCAGGGCCAGGAAGACAAGTCTTCATCCTTGTCTGCAAAAATCAATGGAGATTGAGTTGAGGGAAGAAACTTCTAAACTCCTAAGCACTTCTTAAAGAAAACACATACAGATTCAGGCTCACCCCTGCTGGGCTCCAGCACAGGACTAGCAGTTTGAGAGGCACCAGTGGCACACTGGGAGAAACTGAAGTGTCTGGCATCAATGTGACAGCTGGGGTATAGTTTTCTTCCAGGCAAAAAGGCAGGAAGAGGCCACTGTCCGGTTTCTGGATCCTCTTTCCACAAAGCCACAGAGCTCACATGTGGGTGCCATATCTGAGACTCCATCAACCTACCTTACACTGTTTGCCCTGCCCTAGAGATCCCCTGAGACTCAGTCTCACCCAATTTATGGACCCACACAGGCTCTTAACAGTGGCCTTTCCATATAAATGGCTGGTCTTGCCTCATGCTTCACAATGTCCTAATCATCTCTAACAACCAACAGTCAGCCTCAGTGAACCACCATCCCCAATACCTCTTGCTAAGTGGCCCCAGGCTAGGCACTGGAAGCAGCCAGCCTTGATTCAGAGCTTGGCTTTGCCTGGCAACCTCCAAGCCCAGCACAGGGAGCAGTCAACACAAATTGCTTGATAGCTCATTAAGGGTAGCTTCAGGGAGAACACAGGAGGCAGCTAACCTTGTCCTGCACCACATCAGAAACCTCAGAGCCTGTGCATCCAGTGCACAGCTACAACCATGTCAGAGCATCACCTCCTGGCTCCTGCACAGCTGATCATCCACAGAGGCTAGAGGATGGTGGTAAGTGGTCACAGCCAATCCTTTCAGGACTGGCCTGCATAAAGCATTCCCATTAACCTGCCAGCAGCAACTGAGGCTCAATTACAAGAATAGAGTATACTCAGCCCATGCAAAGTGCACACCCTGAATACCCAGCTTGGGTGACAGACAAAGCTGTGCTACTGCTCCCTACAGGACACCTACAACATTAGGCCACTCTACTAAGACAGGGAGTCATAGCAGCTCTACCTAATACACAGAAACAAACACAGGGAGGCTGAGAAAATGAGTACACAAAGAAACAAGGCCCAAATCCAAGAACAGAATAAAACTCCAGAAAAAGAGCTAAACAAAATGGAGATAAGCACTCTATCAGATGCAGAGTTCAAAGTACTGCTTATAAGACTGCTCATGGAACTTAGTGAGGGCTTCAACAGAAGAAAAAAGATCCAGTCAGAAACAAAGGATACATGAATTAAAATACAGAACAATTTAAAGGGAAACAACAGCAGAGTGGACAAAGCTAAGAATCAAATCACTGGTTCAGAATTTAAGGAAATAAAAAACAAGAAGAAAAAGGAATCAAAAATGAACCAAGGATACTGTGAAGAGCCTCTGTAGCAAACTCAAATGTTCCAGAATTCACATGTGGGGTGCCAGAAGGAGAAGAGAAAAAGCTAGAAATTAAAAATCGATTTGGAAAAAACAATGAAAAAGATCTTCCGTTATTTGGTGAAGGAAATAGACATGTCAGTCCAAGAAGCACGGAGTTCCAAACAAGGTGGATGCAAAGAGGCCCATTCTAAGGCCTATCATCATTAAAATGGGAAAGGTTAAATATAAAGAGAGACTCTTAAAAGCTGCAAGAGAAAAGCAGGTAGTTACCTACAAAGGAGTTCCCATGAGACTATCAACTGATTTCTCAAAAGAAACTTTGCAGGCTAGAAGGGATTGGCAAGAAATATTCAAAGTCAATAAAAGCAATGACGTACAACCAAGATTGCTCTACCCAGCAAGGTTATCATTTAGAATCCAAGGGCAGATAAAGAACTTCCCAGACAGAAAAAAACTAAAGGAGTTCTTCATCAATAAGCCATTATTTTATGAAATGTTGGAAGTACTTATTTAAGAAAAAGAAGAAAAAAACTAAACAATAAAATGCCAATAAACACATATTTATAAATAACTGAATCTGAAAAACAGACTAGGCAAACATAAACAGCAAAGACAAAATAATGGATATGGAGAGTGTGCTGATTATTGCCAGATGGGAGGGGAGTATGGGGAAATGGGTGAAGAGGTGAGAGCATTCAGTACAGACAGGTAGTTACAGAATAGCCATGGGCATTTCAAGTAAGGTAAATGGAGCAGCAGAAAAATTTTTATGTATGACCCATGTACGTGAACAACTCAGTGAGGATAGCCTGAGGGAGTGGGGGTGCTGCGTGAGGGGGCAAAATTGGGTAAAATTCGGACAACTGTAACAGCATAATCAAAGAATATATTTTTTAAAAAAGAAAGTAAAGAATCAGCAATAGATGTTAATTATAGTGGCTAAAATGTTAATAAGGAAAAAATTAGGTTCATATGTCATGAAAATTATCTACTCAAATGATATCTATTAATAACCTGGTGAAAATATTAACTTTAAAACGATAGTAACTTTATAAGATAACCTGACAGATACCACCATAGTCAACTGATCAAGAATTCAAACAATAGTAAATGCAAAAATTAATATCATATGTCTTCTAAATACATGCCTTGTGGCATACCTGCTGAAAACCTAAGCCTCAAACATACTTTTATTAATACATGCATGCACTCAGAAGGTAAACATAGTAAAACATTAAACATTGGGGAATCAGGGTAGGGCCTTTCCAGGAATTCTTGACATCATTTTTATAACATTTCAGTATCTTTAAAATCATTTCCATATGAAAAGTTGAAAAATCCTTTGTCCCAGCTGGCACATGCCCAAGAAGAAAGGAGTCCAGGCATCACTGGAATCAGGGACGCTGTCCCCTAGGAGTCTATTCCCTCTGGCTCTTGGACACCCAGCTCCCCAAAGGGCAGGCAGAAATTAGCTAGAAGCTTGGGGACTGGGTGCCAGTCTCTCATTAATAAGGGTTATCTTTTAAGTCATCTCTCTGGAGCTGTTTGAACAAAATGAAAGTCTGTAAAAGTGCCAAGGCCCCAGATATTTCTGCTACTTGTGTTGATGTTAGGACTCCTGAGGGAAACCTGAAGAGCAAGGTAACAGTCTAGAGCAGGGGGTGTCTGAACTCACCAAAGATGAACAGCACAGGTCAGAGAGGCTGGATGTCTGCACAGATGGACAGATCTGCCTGTGTGATGGAGGATTCATGGGTGAGACTCTCAGTTCATGACTGTGTGTGTGTGTCTCTGTGAGGCTTCAGGTACTGTGTATGCTTGTGCACATTTTGTTTGATAGCTGCATTTGTGTGCACACATGAGTGCACATGCATCTGACTGACAGCCTGACTCTTCCTGAGTCAGACCTGACCTGGCCCTGTTTTAGCTCATGTACACAAAGTTATCATCCTCTTGCCTGTGATTAGGGACTCCTGATTCATGCCTGTGACCCTAAGTACTGGCATCACAGCTGAGTATCAGAGGTGACATTGTTGGCTGTGGTGCTGGACAGAAAGATGCCTGACCTCAGAGGAGTCAATGTAAGGTCAAAGAAGGGTCACATCTCTGTTCAGCAGCATGTGCTGGTGCACTTGTGAGCTGTGTCTGTGGGTGATGCACTGGTGTATCAGAGCAGGAGGCTGTATTCTGTGGTTTGCTCTGTACAGTGGCCTGTTGAGTGACCATGTGCATGGCATCGTGGTTTACCATGTGCATAGCATGTTGTGGTGGTTTAATGAGTGCACTTGTGACTTAATAGGCTAACCTGCCCCAAGCTGATGGCCTTCCCCCAGGAAGGCGATGGGTCAGAAGAGGCAGAAGCATGCCCTGATTTTTAATAGGATAGGAGGGTGTGTGCTGCCTGTTGTCGTGAGTGTGTGGCTGGGGGTGCCTATGTTCTGTTTGTATGTTTCTTGTGAGATTTGTTTTGTTTGCAGCCTTGTGTGTTTTTGGTGACATGTGTGTAGTGTTAGTGTATATGTGGTGAGCTGTTTACTGGGTGTGTCATGAGTCAGGTGTGTTGATGTGCATTGTGAGTGTGTTCGCAGGTGACTGGACCATCAATGTCTGGTTGTAGATCTCATTTGTGTGTTTCTGATGACTTGTATATATGTGTGTGTATGTTATGAGCTCTCCTCCCCTTAGAGTGGGAACTTGGTACCAGGTAAGTAATATTCACAACTCAGCACTGTGTGTGTGTGATCTGCATCAACAACCTTGATTTCTCTTTATGTGTCCTCACTGTGGGGCACCATTAGCTGAGAGAACCAAACTCCAAAAAATGTCCTGTTTTTTGGCAAAAGGCATTCTGGGCATCCCACTGTGAGACGGTATTGGGCAGAATGACCTTCAAATAGTGGTGACCTTGGAAAGTTATTTAAATCCTTGGCCTTGGTTTACATCTATAAAGTAGAAAGAATTACACTTCCCTGTGAATCTTAGAGAGGCTTTCAGGAATTGTTTATTGTATGAAAATTTGTACATATTGGAGAATTTTTGTCACTTGGAGAGTATATAAATGTGAAGGAACAAAATTAGTAAGGAGACTAAGAAAATTTTGGACAAATTGGAGTCCTTACAGCTCTAAAATACATATCATGCTTGGCTCCCCTAACCAACGAACAAGAAGTTTCTGTGTGAAATGGTTCAGAGCATGGGAGCTGATTACACACATGTATTAGACTGAACCCCATGAAGCAGCCAGTACTTGGTAATTGTGAGGTATAGAAAATGGTAACAAATATATGTCATTTATATACTATATATTGCATATCATATAAACACAGATACACATGTGTGTGTACCATTCTGCCAACCAGTGTACTGCTCTGTGCCTACAGAGTTTCTATCATTTATGTTTCTGTTTCTTAAAGCTGCAATATGTCAAAGGCCACAAAATCTTAGTGCAGCTGTGAAGTCACTGTAAAATCTGGGAACATAAGTCTGATGAGTGGATATAGTTAGGGAGCACAGGTGAAGTCCTCAGTCCAGCACTCAGATGTTCACCAAACTCTTCAGCACTGTTATAAAAGACTGTTTGTGGACTTTTCTGGTTTCAGAGTTATTGTGGTATCAAGTGAGTTTAAATGGCCACAAATTTCTGGAATGTCCCTGAGGTTACAGCTGTGGGTTCATGGGACTTCGCAGGTTCACAGGCAGAGAGTCACATTTTTCCAGCATCCCCTCAGCACTGGAGTCTCATGTTTACTTAAGGCAGACACAATTGATCCCAGTTTTCAGGGCTCATCTTCCAATTCTGCTACAGTGAATAGTGTATTCCTTGGACTGCTGTATAAATTATCCCTCCTGAACCCAGATGAATCACTGCTCCACCTCCACATGCTTGAGTATAGACATTGCTTTCCTCACTGTCATCATTTCCTCATGAACTACACTTCAGTCCCCCTTAACAGACAAGGTTTTGACTCCCATGTTCAGAATCTACCTTTGTAGTTCCAAGAGAGGTGACCCTTCTTTCTGTGTTATACAGATGGTAGGTGATAGAATTTGGGTATTTGAATATTGGTGAAGAACAAGCCAAAATCAGGAAGGAAATTTGGCCGTGCATAGCTGGGTGTGTCTAGTGTGTGTGGAGTTGTGGTTGTGCCCTGGATTTAAGACAAAAACTGGGATTTGGTCTGTCCTCCATCTCCTGTCCACAAGCTGGTGCCTGATGTTTCACGAATAGTAAGTGAGATTCCATGTCTGAAAAGCAGTTTGTCAAACACAGAGCAATTCTAAAATGAGTCATTTGTGTTAGGGCTGCCTGGGGAATGCAGAATACAAAACATTGGTGGAGATTTGGGTTAATTAATGAAGTTGGGTACTCCAGATCATAGACCTGAGAGTCACCCATTTTGATGACTAGAAAAAAGGGGAGGAGGGTTTGGATCTGACAATCAGGAAGAACAGTTCTAAAAGCACAAGCTCAGTGAATGAGACTGAGAATACAACAGGTTTTCTTCCCCCTACAGATGGAATTTTGCTTCCTATACATCAAACCAGAGGGACTTAACACAGAAACCAGATGAAGTTTTAGTTGCACTTGATGACTTCTAATCCATAAAATACTGGAAACTCTCAGGGAAGAAAGAATGAGCACCAATCCGACCAGCTAGCTTCTGGAGGCTCACCTTTATATACAGATGCTTCTCTTTCCTTCCCAGTGTCTCTGGGAGCTGAGCTGCACCACATCTGCTAATTCTCTCCAAGTCTGCTGCTCAGCCAAACCTCAGCTCCCTCACCCTTCTGCCAGGAAATCCTGAGCTGATTAACAAGGGGAAGAACAGGAAAGGAGAGAGGAACTGATGCACTCCTCTACAGGGATAACAGGGCTCCCCTCAGTGGCCTCAAACCCCTGTTTCTTTCCTAACATCCGGTCCCTGATGCAGTGCTGAGACTCTTTGGATTGTGGAAGCCTGGCTAGCTTCTCATGAGTTTGAGCTCCACTTTGCTGGCCTCTGGGGCTCTTGTTAAGGGAGGGAGTTGTGCTGTGATCACTTCTCAGGGGAGTCTGTCCTGGGACCTCTCAGCAGAAAGGGAGTCAGTTAGTAAAGCTGACACCAAAGGGTTAACAAGACCCCTGAGGGCTCCTATTTCCATGTTGGGGCTATGGTGCTGGACAGGAAGATAACTGACCTCACAGGATCCAAGGTCAGGTTAGAGAAGGTTCACACCTCTGCTCAGCAGCATGTGCTGGTGCATGTCTGAGCTGTGTCCGTGGACGACACACTGGTGTGTGAGAAGAGGAAGGTGTACTGTTTGGTTTTCTATCTAATCACTGTGCCTGTGACTGAATAGGCTTAACTGCCCCATGCTGATGGCCTTCCCCCAGGAAGGGGATGGGTCAGAAAGGGTTGAAGCATGCCCTCATTATTAATAGGAGGGTATATGCTGCTTATTGTACAGTGTGTGTGGCTGGGTGTGCAATAAATATGTATTTCTGAATAAATGATAATGAATGTAATGGTCTTTCTCAATTGGAAAGCAGATCAATATAAATGATGGGAAGTATCTAGGTAGGGATCTAAGAAACTACTGAACTGCTTGCAAACCTACAGTAACTCAGGGTGTTAGCAAGGATGGGAGAGGTGTCCATGGGTGGTAGTTAAGAGCACAGGCTCTGATCATGCAGATGGAGTAGACTGACCTGCATATTTGATAATTTGTCCCTTTAAGTTTATTCTAATTATAGTTGACATACATTACAATATTAGTTTCAGGTGTGTACAACATGGTGATTCAACATGTAAATAACTACTTGTCACCATACAAAGTTATTCCATTATTGGCTATTAAAAAGTATTTGATATTTTTTAACCTATAGAAAATGGTAATACATACTGTTTACATATGCACGTAAGATTTATATAATTTTTATGTTTCTATTTCCTAGCAGCTAATATAAGAGAGAAAGAGTAGTCATGCTTACTGTAGTTGTGAAGATGTTTTAGTCTGGGAATGTAAGGCTGATGTTGAATTATAAAAGGTAGACAAAGCCCCTGACTTAATATACAGCTCAGTGTTTATGGCCCCAGGATGGCCAGCATTACTATGGAAGAGTTTGTGGACTGTTCTGGTTTCAGAGCTATTCTGGCATCAAAGGGCTTTAAACAGTCACCCATTTCTGGAGTGGGCCTGAGTTTATAGCTGTAGGTCAACGGCACCTGGCAGGTGAAGTGATTAGCCAAAGAATATACAGGCATGACCCATTCTGTGGTGATGGCCTAAGGGAGTGGGGGAGTGTGGATTAGGTGGATGCAGGAAAGGGAAAAAAATGGGAACTGTAATGGTATAAACAATAAAAATAAGGAAAAAAATTTCATGATTTTCCCATTAAATTACAGTATGAAAGGTGATGGTCCTGCTTGTCTTTCTAGGATACTGATATTCCGAAACCTCCTTCGTCCTCAGCAGACAGAAGAGCAGCATGAGGCCTGAGAACCAGAGCAGCATGTCTGAGTTCCTCCTCCTGGGGCTGCCCATCCTGCCAGAGCACCAGGGTGTGTTCTTCACCCTGTTCCTGGGCATGTACCTGACCACGGTGCTGGGCAACCTGCTCATCATCCTGCTCATCAGGCCGGACCCTCGCCTGCACACGCCCATGTACTTCTTCCTCAGTCACTTGGCCTTCTCTGACATTTCTCTGTCATCTGTCACTGTCCCTAAAATGCTGATGAACATGCAGACTCATCACTTCTTCATTTCCTACCCAGGGTGTATTTCTCAGTTGTGTTTATATATATTTTTTGGTTGTGTTGATAACCTTCCTCTGGCAGTGATGGCATATGACCGGTACGTGGCCATCTGTCACCCTCTACACTATAACACCATCATGAGGGAGGAGTTGTGTGTGCTGCTGGTGAGTGCCTCATGGATTACTTCATGTGCCCATGCACTGTTGCACACTGTTCTCTTGGTCCGACTCTCCTTCTGTGCCAACAATGTCATCACCCACTTCTTCTGTGACCTCAGTGTGCTACTGAAGCTCAGCTGCTCAGACATCTCCCTCAATGAGTTGGTCATCTTCATTGAGGGAGGAATGATTTTATTCTTGCCTTTGGTTATTATTTTGGGCTCATATATCCGTATAGGGACCATCATCCTGAAGGCTCCCTCTACTAGGAGACTCTTGAAAGCTTTTTCTACCTGTGGCTCCCATCTCTTTGTGGTGTCTTTATTCTATGGGACACTTATAGGTGTTTACTTTTTTACCTCATCATGGGATTCCAAAGACATAATTGCTTCAGTCATGTATACGGTAGTTACCCCCATGCTGAACCCCTTCATATATAGCCTGAGGAACAGAGATGTAAAGCAGGCCTTAGAATATTTGCCAACAGGATTGAAGAAGTTAATATATCAATGAGGTCACATTTCCTACTTGGATTGTTTATAATTCTTTATTCCTAAACAATATTTTTCACTTGTTCATCATCTATTATAAGGTACATGCAAAATCTTTTGCAAACCCTGTTGTACAATTTTAACTATGAGTTTGTCTTTTTCTCCACTGAGATATGTCAGTTTTTCCTTATGTATTTTAATAATGTATTATGGGGACACCTGATTTAGTATCATGATTTGCTACTGGTGAACTTACCTTTCTTTTTTGAACTGATTCTGTTAGGCTGGCTTTTGTCAGCTTCATTATTCACACGTCTGTCCAACTCACATTCAATGACATCACGCTGGCTGACACCAATCAGCTCTGATCAGAAAAATTATACTATGAAAATTCACATGTACTACAAAGCAAAATTTTCAACCAGAGAGAGACAGGCTTTTTAAAAATGCATTTAAAGCACACTATTTTGTTTAAAATGAGGAGATATTTCTAACAATGGGTCCTCCATTAATACTTCATCTACTTCTCATATTAATATTGATATTTCATACCTATACACATAGATACACATACAGATAGAACTATATATATATAATATATATATATAGAGAGAGAGAGTGAAAGAGAGAGATAGACAGACACAGATTTGGATATTTCTAGGAATGGGGCCTGCAATAATAGTTTATTTACTTCTTATATTAATACTGATACTTTATGTCCGTAGACATAGATGCATATATAGATACTGATATAGGTATTACTATAGTATATCTAGTAAAGATGTAGCTTTTCTTATGTTAGGTTTTACATGGCATTTTTTTCCCCATCACTTTAGACTTTACTGTGTCCAAATTTTCAGTAAGGTGTGCTTTTGTCAATGGCGTATATAAAGTTGGATTTTGTTCTTTTCATGTGCAGCAACAATTGTTGTTTCTGGACCTATTTCTCCACGGACATCTAAAGTAATCATAATGTATTTGAATTTATATTTTCCCTATAACTTTGTTATACACCTGCTTCACATTTATTCTCTCTTGTTTTTCTCCCTTTTTATATTCTTATATATTTTGATATTCCATTACACCTCTACTAACTTATTAATCATACATTACTATTAATAATAGTAAATAATTATTTACTATTACTATTACTAATAATTATTTACTAATACAGTCTGTGCTGTATTGAGAGATTATTTCTTATTTCCTTTTTAACTTTTAAGTAACTTTTAATATACAAAACACAAAAGTGACCATTTTAGCCTTCTAAGATAAACAATCCAGTGGCATTTAGGAGACTCATCACCAATATCTCAAATTTAGGACTCCTATAGGAAACTCTAAAGAGCATCAATGAAACTGAGTAGTTGGCAACTGTCAAAAAATAAAAGCAAAGATATCTATGAATCAATATGGGGAAACATCTGGATATATTGTTAAATGGAAACAAGCAATGTGCAAAATGGTACTGACACTACTGAACGTTTTTGTAAAAATTAAAGGGATATAAAATATACATATGTCTGCCCATTTGAGCAAAAAGAAACACAGGAAGAATAAATCAGCACCTAATGAGGTGGTTTTCCCAGAGAAGGTGGACAGAAGAGATGCGAGATGAGTATAATTATTACAATGGTTATGACCGTGTTGTCTTTTGCCACTAGAAAATAAATAGAAGAGGTGGTGCATAAAGCAAAGTAGAATCAAGAAGACAAATGAACCTAACCATATGTTAAATAAATACCATAATTAGACTAAAGAGTCATATAAATAAATGTCTATATATTTATATATATTATATATATATATATTATATATATGTATTCCCATTCCTCATTCTTTCTGTCCCACTCCTGACCCACCACCATGCGTAAACATTACTTTAGTCCTTGGATTGGAGGTTTTAGTTCTTGTTTTTCTTTTATATATATTCCCTAGTTGTCTTCTCTGATATTATTTAGAATCCTTGTAAATAATAAACACACCTAGAGATTCAAAATGAATAGCAATAGTAATGTATTATAACTCAGAGAATAATACATAAAAATCCATGAGTCCATAATGACATAAACAAAGAGAAAACAAATGAGTGGGGAATAGGGGTAACTTCCTTCTTCAAACACAATAATAAACAGAGGAAAAAGACAGTATTTGAAACATTATCATCTGGCCATAACATTTGTGATAATCTTGTCATAGAAGAATCTTCAATGAGATCAAGATGGTGGCATAGGTAAACACAGCCCTCCTCCTTGCAAAACCACATGAAATTACAATTAAACTATAGAACAACCACCAGTCAGAACTGTCAGGAATCAATTTGAAAGGAAGTATGACAACCACAGAATTAAAGAAACCACAACCATCCACACCGGGATAAGAAGGAGGAGTTGTGGAACAGGCTGGTCCCACATACACACGTGGTGGAAAAAAATTATACAGGAATATCTCAGGAGCAAGGATTCCCAGCTCCACAACCGCCCCCAGCCCAGAGGTCCACGGCCAGGAAGACAAGTCTCCACCCTTCTGTCTGCAAAAATCTGTGGAGATTGAGTCGAGAAAAAAAATTTCTAGACTCCCAAGGACTTCCTCTTAAAGAAAACATGTACAGATTCAGGCTCACTCCCTCTACGCTCCAGCGCTGGGCTAGCAGTTTGAGATGCACCAGTGGCATACGGGGAGAAACTGAAGTGTTTGGAATCAAGGAAAGAGCTGGGGTATAGTTTTCTTCCAGGTAAAAAAGGCAGGCAGAGGCCACTGTCCCTTTTATGAATCCTCCCTCCACAAAGCCACAGAGCTCACATGTGGGTGCCGTATCTGAGACTCCATCAACCTGCCTTACACGGTTTGCCCTACCCTACACAGCCCCTGAGACTCTGTTTCACTCACATATGGACCCACCCAAGCTCTTAACAGTGGCCTTTCCATATGAATGGCTGATCTTTGCTCATGCTTCTCAACTTCCTAATCATCTATAACAAGCAACAGCCAGCCTCAGTGAGCCACCATCCTCCTCCATACCTCTTGCTAAGTGGCCCCAGGCCTGGCACTAGCAGCAGCCAGCCTTGATTCAGAGCTTGGCTTTGCCTGGCAACCTCCAAGCCCAGCACAGGGAGCAGTCATCTCAAATTGCTTTATACCTCATTCAGGGTAGCTTCAGGCAGAACACAGGAGGTGCCTAACCTTGTCCTGCACCACATCAGAAACCTCAGAGCCTGTGCATCCAGTGGACAGCTACGGACCATGTCAGAGCACCATCTCCTGGCTCCTGCACAGCTGATCCTCCACAGAGGGTGGAGGATGGTGGTAAATGGTCACAGCCAATCCTTACAGGTGAGTGGCCTGCATAAAGCATTCCCATTAACCTGCCAGCACCAACTGAGGCTCCATTACAAGAAGAGAGTATACGCAGTCCACACAAAGGGCACACCTTCAGTACCCAGCTTGGGTGATAGACGAAGCTGTGCTACTGCTCCCTACAGGACACCTACAACATTAGGCCACTCTACTAAGACAGGGAGTCATAGCAGCTCTACCTAATACACAGAAACAAACACAGGGAGGCTGAGAAAATTAGTACACAAAGAAACAAGGCCCGAATCAAAGAAAAGAATAAAACTCCAGAAAAAGAGCTAAACAAAATGGAGATAAGCACTCTATCAGATGCAGAGCTCAAAATACTGCTTATGAGGCTGCTCAAGAAATTTAGTGAGGACTTCAACAGAATAACAAAGATCCAGTAAGAAAGAAAGGATACACAAATTAAAATACAGAACAATTTAAAGGGAAACAACAGCAGAGTTGACGAAGCTAAGAATGAAATCAGTTATTTGGAACTTAAGGAAATAAAAAACAACAAGAAAAAAAAGGAATAAAAAACTAAACCAAGGATACTGTGAAGAGCCTCTGTATCCACCTGAAATGTGCCAACATTCACATTGGGGTGCCAAGAGGAGAAGAGAAAAAGCTAGAAATTGAAAATCTATTTGGAAAAAGTAATGAAAAAGAACTTCTGTTATTTGGTGAAGGAAATAGACATGTCAGTCCAAGAAGCATAGAGAATCCCACACAAGAAGGATGCAAAGAGGCCCACTCTAAGGCGCATCATCATTAAAATGTCAAAGGTTAAATATAAAGAGACACTCTTAAAAGCTGCAAGAGAAAAGCAGGTAGTTACCTACAAAGGAGTTCCCATAAGACAGTCAACTGATTTCTCAAAAGACACTTTGCAGACTAGAAGGGATTAGCAAGGAATATTCAAAGTCAATAAAAGCAGGAAACTACAATGAAGATTGCTTTACCCAGCAGGGTTATCATTTAGAATCCAAGGGCAGATAAAGAACTTCCCAGACAGAAAAAACTAAAGTTCTTCATCACCAAGCCATTATTATATGAAATATTGAAAGGACTTATTTAAGAAAAAAAAGAGAAAAACTAGAAACAATAAAATGGCAATAAACACTTATCTATCAACAACTGAATCTAAAAAACACACTAGGCAAACATAAACAGCAGAGACAAAATAATGGATATGGAGAGTGTGCTGATGACTGCCAGATGAAAGGGGAGTGTGGGGAAATGGGTGAAGAGGTGAGAAAATTAAGTACAAACAGGTAGTTACAGAATAGCCATGGGGATATAAATTAAAGGAAATGGAGCAGCCAAAGAATTTATATGCATGACCCATGGATGTGAACAAGAGAGTGGGGATTGCCTGAGAGAGTTGGGGGTGCTGGGTGAAGGGGAAAAATTGGGAAAATTTGGGACAACTATAACAGCATAGTCAAAGAATATATTTTTTTAAAAAAAGGAAAATAAACAATCACCAATGGATGTTAATTATAGTGGCTGAAATGTTAATAAGGGAAAAGTTATGTTTATACATCATCAAAATTATCTACTTAAATGATACCTATTAATAAGCAGGTTAAAATATTAACTTTAAAACAATAGTAACTTTATAAGAGAACCTGCCAGATACCACCATAGTCAATTGATCAAGAATTCAAACACTAATACATGGAAAAATTAATATCATATCTTTTCTTTTAAATTTTATTTACTTTTATTTTATTTTAATCATTGCTCAGCTACCGTTTTCCCCCTTTTACTCCCAATCCAGCCCACCCAAACAACCCCATGTCTTCTAATAACATGCATTTTGGCATACCTTCTGAAAACCTAAGCCTCAAACATACTTACATTAATACATGCATGCACACAGAAGGTAAACATAGTAAAACACTAAACATTGGGGAATCAGGGTACGGCTTTTCCAGGAATTCTTGACATCATTTTTATAACATTTCTGTACCTTTAAAATCATTTCCAAATGAAAAGTTGACAAATCCTTTGTCCTAGCTGGCACATGCCCAAGAAGAAAGGATTCCAGGCATCACTGGAATCAGGGACACTGTCTCCTAGGACTCTATTCCCTCTGGCTCTTGGATACCCAGCTCCCCAAAGGGCAGGCAGAAATTAGCCACAAGCTTGGGGACTGGGTGCCAGTCTCTCATTAGTAAGGGTTATCTTTTACGTCATCTCTCTGGGGCTGTTTAAACAAAATGAAAGTCTGTACAAGTGCCAAGGCCCCAGATGTTTCTTCTGTTTGTGTTGATGTTAGGACTCCTGAGGGAAACCTGAAGAGCAAGGTAACAGTTTGGAGCAGGAGGTGTCTGAATTCACCAAAGATGAGCAGCACAGGTCAGAGAGGCTGGATGTCTGCACTGATGGCCAGATCTGCCTGTGTGATGGAGGATTCATGGATGAGACTCTCAGTTCATGACTGTGTGTCTTCAGGTACTGTGTATGCTTGTGCACGTTCTGTTTGATTGTTGCTTTCTGTGCACACATGAGTGTACATGCATCTGACTCACAGCCTGACTCTTCCTGAGGTAGACCCAACCTGGCCCTGTTTTAGCCCATGTACACCAAGTTATTGGCCTCTTGCCTGTGATTAGGGATTCCTGATTCATGCCTGGGACCCCAAGTACTTGCATCACGGCTGAGCATCAGAGGTGACATTGTTGGCTGTGGTGCTGGACAAGAAGATGCCTGACCTCAGAGTAGCCAAGTTCAAGTCAGAGAAGGGTCACACCTCTGCTCGGCAGCATGTGCTGGTGCACATGTGAGCTGTGTCTGTGGGTGACACACTGGTGTGTGAGAGCAGGAGGGTGTATTGTGTGGTTTGCTCTGTATATTAGCCTGTTGTGTGACCATGTGCATGGCATTGTGGTTTACCATGTGCATAGCATATTGTGGTGGTTTAATGAGTGCACTTGTGCCCCAAGCTGGTGGCCTTCCCCCAGGAAGGGGAGGGGTCAGAAGAGGCAGAAGCATGCTCTCATTTTTAATAGGAGGGTGTGTGCTGCCTGTTGTGGTGAGTGTGTGGCTGGGGCTGCATGTGCTCTTTGTGTGTTTCTTGTGAGATTTGTTTTGTTTGTAGCCTTGTGTGCTTTTGGTGATATGTGTGTAGTGTTAGTGCATATGTGGTGAGCTGTTTACTGGGTATGTCATGAGTCAGGTGTGTTGATGTGCATTGGGAGTATGTTTGCAGGACACTGGTCCATGAATGTCTGGTTGTATGTCTCCGTTGTGTGTTTGTTAGGATTTGTATGTATGTGTGTGTATGTTATGAGCTCTCCTCACCTTAGGGTGGGAACTTGGTACCAGGTCAGTAATATTCACAAATCAGCACTGTGTGTGTGTGTGATCTGCATCAATGACCTAGATATTTCTTTAAGTGTCCTCATTCTGGGGCACCATTAGTGGAGGGAACCAAACTCCAAAAAACGTCCTGTTTCTGGAAATGGACCTGCTGTCATATTCATGTACCTGAGTGTGACTGAGTCACTCAGAATGTTGCAACTCTTTAGTTTTACTAAACATCCCAGGCAAAAAAAAAATTCCAGGTATCCCACTGTGAGAAGTTATTGGGCAGAATGACCTTCAAATACTGGTGACCTTGGAAAGTTATTTAAATCCTTGGCCTCGGTTTACACCTATAAAGTGGAAAGAATTGCACTTCCTTGTGAATCTTAGAGAGGCTTTCAGGAATTGTTTATTGTATGAAAATTTGTATGCACTGAAGAATTTTTGTCACTTGGAGAGTATATAAATGTGAAAGAACAAAATTAATAAGAAGACTAAGAAAATTTTGGACAAATTGGAGTCCTTACAGCTCTAAAACAACATATCATGCTTGGCTCCCCTAACCAACAAACGGGAAGTTTCTGTGTGAAATGGTTTAGAGATGGGTGCTGATTACACACATGTATTAGACTGAACCCCATGAAGCAGCTAATACATGGTCATTGTGATGTATAGAAAATGATAACAGATATATGTCATTTATATGTTATATATTGCATATAATATAAACAAAGATACAAATGTCTATGCACCATTCTCCCCACCAGTGTACTGCTCTGTGCCTACTGAATTTGTATCATTTCTGTTTCTGTTTCCTAAAAGCTGCAATAGGTCAAAGACTACAAAATCTTAGTGCAGCTGTGAAGTGGCTGTAAAATTTGGGAATGTAAGTCTGATGATTGGATATAGTTAGAGAACACAGGTGAAGTCCTCAGTCCAGCACTCAGATGTTCACCAAACTGTTCAGCACTGTTATGAAAGACAGTTTGTGGACTTTTCTGGTTTCAGAGCTATTGTGGCATCAAGTGGTTACATGGCCATGAATTTCTAGAATGTTCCTGAGGTTACAGCTGTGGGTTAATGGGACTTCACAGGTTCACAGGCAGAGAGCCACATCATTCCTACATCTCAGCATTGGAGTTTCATGTTTACTTAAGGCAGACACAAGTGATCCCAGTTTTCAGGGCTCACCTTCCAATTTTGCTGCAGTGAATTGTGTATTCCCTGAACTGGTGTACAAATTATCCCTCCATGCTCATCATGATCTAAACTGTCAGGAATGGGGATTTTGCTTTTCCTGTTCAATGTGGCATCTCAGTCCTTAGTCGAGGTCTGGACACAGACTCCATGTTCAATAAGTAATGGCTGAATGGAACGGTAAATGCCTCCTGCTTATGTGTCATGAGGTCTTGTTGGTTGCTTTTTGGGCTCATTGTTTTCCTGGAAGCAGGCTGGGCTATAGCAGAGATGCACACATTTAGTAGTACAAAAAATTAATAAGGGTATAGTTAAAATTTCATGATTTTCCCAGAAAATTACAATATGAGATGTGATGATCCTGGTTGTCCTTCTAGGATTCTGAGATTTCCCAAACCTTCCTCTTCTCCAGCAGACAGAAGAGCAGCATGAGGCCTGAGAACCAGAGCAGCGTGTGTGAGTTCCTCCTCCTGGGGCTCCCCATAAGGCCAGGGCACCAGGGTGTGTTCTTCGCCCTGTTCCTGGGCATGTACCTGACCACGGTGCTGGGCAACCTGCTCATCATCCTGCTCATCAGGCTGGACCCCCGCCTGCACACGCCCATGTACTTCTTCCTCAGCCACTTGGCCTTCTCTGACATTTCTTTGTCATCTGTCACTGTCCCTAAGATGCTAATGGACATGCACACACAGCAACAATCCATCCCCTATGTGGGATGCATTTCTCAGTTGTATTTTTTCTTAATTTTTGTTACTCTTGACAATTTTCTTCTTGCTATGATGGCATATGACAGGTATGTGGCCATCTGTCACCCTCTACACTATAACACCATCATGAGGGAGGAGTTGTGTGTGCTGCTGGTGGCTGGTTCCTGGATCATCTCCTGTGGCTGTGCCCTCTTGCACACCATCCTGATGGTGCAACTCTCCTTCTGTGCCAGCAATGTTATCACCCACTTCTTCTGTGACCTCACTGTTCTCTTGAAGCTCAGCTGCTCAGACATCTCCCTCAATGAGCTGGTCATTCTCACCGAGGGAGGAATGATTACATCCTTGTCTTTGGCTATTGTTCTGGGCTCATATATCTGTATAGGGACCATCATCCTGAAGGCTCCCTCCACCAAGAGAGTGTTGAAAGCTTTTTCTACCTGTGGCTCCCATCTCCTTGTGGTATCTTTATTCTATGGGACACTTGCTGTTGTTTACTTTTTGTCCTCGTCATGGGATTCCAAAAACATAACTGCTTCGGTCATGTATACAGTAGTTACCCCCATGCTGAACCCCTTCATCTACAGTCTGAGGAACAGAGATGTAAAGCAGGCATTAGAATATTTGTCAACAGGGTTAAAAAAGTTAGTATGTCAATGAGGTTGGTTTTGCTACTTAGATTGTTTATAATTCTTTTTTCCTAAATAATGTTTTTCACTTGTTCATCATCTCTTATAATGTATCCACAAAATCTTTTGCAAAACCAGTTGCACAAATATAAGTATCAATTTGTCTTTTTCTCCACTGAGATATGTGAGTTTTTGCTTCTGTGTTTTTATACTATATTATGAAGACACACTGATTTAGTGTCATGATCTCCTACTGGTGTGTTCCTCCCTTTTGATTAATTATATGTATTTTGATATTCCATTATCTCTCTACTAACTTATTAACTATACATTATTACTATTTTTTAATTCTTTTCTGTGCTGTATGCAGAGATTACTTTTTAACTTTCTTTTTAACTTTTAAGTAATGTTTAATATACATAACACCACATTGACCACTTTAGCCTTAAAAGATTCAGTGGCATTTAGGAGACTCATCACCAATATCTCAATTTAGGACTCCTACAGGAAACTCTAAAGAGCATCAATTAAATCGAGTAATTGGAACTGTGAAAAATAAAAGCAAAGATATCTATAAATCAATATGGACAAACATCTGGATATACTGTTAAATGGAAACAAGCAATGTGCAAAAGGGTACTGATACTACTGAACTTTTGGTAAAAATTAAGGGGATACAAAATATACATATGTCTGCCCATTTGAGCAAAAAGAAACACAGGAAGAATAAATCAGAACCTAATGAGGTGGTTTACCCAGAGAAGGTGGACAGAAGAGATGGGAGGTAAGTATAATTATTAGCGTGGTTATGACCATGTTGTCTTTTGCCACTTGCAATTAAACAGAAGAGGTGGTGCATAAAGCAAAACAGAATCAAGAAGACAAATGAACCTAACCATATCTAAAATAAATACCATAATTAGACTAAAGAGAGAAATAATATAAGTACCCTAGCAATTCTTGAACCAGAATTTTGTCTATATACTCTCACAATAAAAAGAAAAGGAAACAAAATCTTAAGCTGTAGTTAGTGTGTCATTTACAATGGTATGAGTTCAAGATTCTGAACTATTTCAAGTAAACATTGAGAAGGGAGTGACTCCTCACTCTCATGGGAAAGGTCCACTGCACACAGAAAAGGAGAACTGCAAAGGATTCTTGGGTGTTAACTAGAATTGGAGATATCAGGTCAAGCTGATGGGTTTGAACAGTTATAAATGGATGAAAAATTATATTATTTATATATACACACAAACACACATACAGATACAATGTTCCCATTCCTCATTCTTTCTGTCCCTCTCCTGACCCACCGCCATGGGTAAACAATCTTTTAGTCTTTGGTTTCGAGTTTTTACTTATTTTGTTCCTTTTATATATACTCCCTAGTTGACTTCTCTTATATTATTTAGAATCCTCATAAATAATAAACACACCTAGAGATTCGAAATGAATAATAGTAGTAATGGATTTTCACTCAGAGAATAAGTAAAAATCCAAGAGTTCATAATGATATAAACAAATAGAAAACAAATGAATGGGGAATAAGGGTAACATCTTTCTTATAAGAGAACACAATTATTAGACATAGGAGAAAAAACAGTATTTGAGAAATTACCCTCTGGTCATCACATTTGTGATTCTCTTGTCGTAAAGAAATCATCAGTGAGATCAAGATGGTGGCAAAGGAAAATACAGCTCTCCTCCTTGCACAAGCACATCAAAATTACAACTAAACTAGACAACAACCATCACTCAGATTTGTCAGGAGCTCAGTCCAGTGGAAGTCCGATAATTATGGAATTAAAAAAGCACATCTATCCAGACTAGCATAAGGGGTGGAGATGTGGAACAGACTGGTCCCACATCCAAATGTGGTAGATAAAAAACTAAGAGGAATATCTTGGGAGTGAAGAGTCCCAGCCCCACAGCAGCTCCATGCCCAGATTTCCAGGGCCAGGAAGATAAGTCTCCAAAACTTTTGTCTGCAAAAATCAGTGCAGATTGAGTTGAGCAAAGAAACTTCTGGACTCCCAAGCACGTCCTCTTAAAGAAAACACATACACATTCAGGCTCACTCTCTATGGGCTCCAGCGCTGGGCTAGCAGTTTGAGAGGCACCAGTGGCATACTGGGAGAAACTGAAGTGTCTGACATCAAGGGGAGAGCTGGGGAACAGTTTTCTTCCAGGCAAAAAGGCAGGCAGAGGCCACTGTCCCTTTTATGAATCCCACCTCCACAAAGCCACAGAACCCAAATGTGGGTGCCATATCTGAGACTCCATCAACCTGCCTTACACTGTTTGCCCTCCCCTACACAGCCCCTGAGACTCTGTCTCACCCACTTATGGACCCAACCAAGCTGTTAACAGTGGCCTTTCCATATGAATGGCTTGTCTTGGCTCATGCTTCACAACTTCCTAATCATCTCTAACAACCAACAGTCAGCCTCAGTGAGTCACCAACCCCAATACCTCTTGCTAAGTGGCCCCAGGCCTAGCATAGCAGCAGCCAGCCTTGATTCAGAGCTTGGCTTTGCTTGGGAACCTCCAAGGCCAGCACAGGTAGCAGTCATCTCAAATTGCCTTATAGCTCATGCAGGGTAGCTTCAGGCAGAACACAGGAGGTGGCTAACCGTGCCCTGCACCACATCAGAAACCTCAGAGCCTGTGCATCCAGTGGACAGCTACAGACCATGTCAGAGCACCATCTCCTGGCTCCTGCACAGCTGATCCTCCACAGAGGTTGGAGGTGGGTGGTAAGTGGTCACAGCCAATCATTTCAGGACTGGCCTGCATAAAGCATTCTCATTAACCTGCTAGCAACAACAAAAACTCAAGTAGAACAAGACAGTGTACTCAGCCCACACAAAGGGCACACCTTCAGTACCCAACTAAGGTAACAGATGAAGCTGTGCTACTGGTCCCTACAGGACACCTACAACATTAGGCCACTCTACTAAGACAGGGAGTCATAGCAGCTCTACCTAATACACAGAAACAAACACAGGGAGGCTGACAAAATGAAGAGACAAGGAAACAAGACCCAAATCAAAGAACAGAATAAAACTCCAGAAAAAGAGCTAAACAAAATGGAGATAAGCACTCTATCAGATGCGGAGTGCAAAATACTGCTTATAAGACTGCTCAAGGAACTTAGGGAGGACTTCAACTGAATAACAAAGATCCAGTAAGAAACAAAGGATACACAAATTAAAAAAAAGAACTTACTGAAAGGGAAACAACAGCAGAGTGGATAAAGCTGAGAATCAAATCAGTGACTTGGAATTCAAGGAAATAAAAAACAAGAAGAAAAAGGAATCAAAAAGAAAACAAAGGATACTGTAAGGAGCCTCTGTAGCAACCTCAAATGTTCCAGAATTCACATGTGGGGTGCGAGAAGGAGAAGAGAAAAACCTAGAAACTGAAAATCTATTTGGAAAAACACAATGAAAAAGAACTTCCGTTATTTGGTGAAGGAAATAGACATGTCAGCCCAAGAAGCACACAGAATCCCAAACGAGATGGATGCAAAGAGGCCCACTCTAAGGGGCATCATCATTAAAATGCCAAAGGTTAAATATAAAGGGAAAATCTTAAAAGCAGCAAGAGAAAAGCAGGTAGTTACATACAAAGGAGTTCCCATAAGACAGTCAACTGATTTCTCAAAAGAAACTTCGCAGGCTAGAAGGGAGTGGCAAGAAATATTCAAAGTCAATAAAATCAGGGACCTACAACCAAGATTGCTCTAGCCAGCAAGGCTATCATTTGGAATTGAACTTAAGGCACATAAAGAACTTCTCACACAGTAAAAACTAAAGGAGTTCTTCATCACCAAGCCATTATTATATGAAATGTTGAAAGGACTTATTTAAGAAAAAGAAGACAAAAACTATGAACAATAAAATGCCAATAAACAAATATCTATCAACAACTGAATCTGAAAAACAGACTAAGCAAAAATAAACAGCAGACACAAAATAATGGATATGGAGAGTGTGCTGATGACTGCCAGATGAAAGGGGAGTATGGGGAAATCGGTGAAGAGGTGAGAGAATTAAGTACAAAGAGGTAGTTACAGAATAGCCATAGGGATGTAAAGTAAGGGAAATGGAGCAGCAAAAGAATTTATATGCATGACACATGGATGTGAACAACAGGGTGGTGACTGCCTAAGGGAGTGGGGGTGCTGGGTGAGGGGGCAGACTTGGGAGAAATTGGGACAACTGTTACAGCATAATCAAAGAATGCAATTTTTAAAAACAGGAAAGTAAACAAAAAATCACCAATGGAAGTTAAATATAGTGGCTGAAATGTTAATAAGGGAAAAGTTATGTTTATATATCATCAAAATATCTACTCAAATGGCAGTGATTAATAAGCAGGTTAAAATATTAACTTTAACAATAGTAACTTTATAAGATAACCTGACAGATACCACCATAGCCAACTGATCAAGGATTCAAACACTAATACATGAAAAATTAATATCATGTCTTTTAATAACGTGCATTTTGGCATACCTGCTGAAAACCTAAGCCTCAAACATACTTACATTAATACATGCATGCACTCAGAAGGTAAACATAGTAAAACATTAAACATTGGGGGATCAGTGTGGGGCCTTTCTAGGTATTCTTGACATCATTTTTTAAAAAAATATTTTATTTATTTATTTTTAGAGAGGGGAGGGAGAGAGAGAGAGAGAGAGAGAGAGAGAGAGAGAGAGAGAGAGAGAGAGAGAGAGAGAGACATCAATGTGCGGTTGCTGGGGGTTATAGCCTGCAACCCAGACATGTACCCTGGCTGGGAATTGAACCTGGGACACTTTGGTTCCCAGCCCGAGCTCAATCCACTGAGCTACGCCAGCCAGGGCTGACATCATTTTTATAACATTTCTGTACCTTTAAAATCATTTCCAAATGAAAAGTTGACAAATCATTTGTGCCAGCTGGCACATGCCCAAGAAAAAAGGACTCCAGGCATCACTGGAATCAGGGACGCTGTCCCCTCGGACTCCAGTCCCTCTGGCTCTTGGACACGCAGCTCCCCAAAGGGCAGGCAGAAATTAGCTAGAAGCTTGGGGACTGGGTGCCAGCCTCTCATTAGTAAGGGTTATCTTTTAAGGGATTTCTCTGGGGCTGTTTAAACAAAATGAAAGTCTGTACAAGTGCTAAGGCCCCAGATGTTTCTTCTGTTTGTGTCAATGTTAGGACTCCTGAGGAAAACCTGAGGAGCTGGGCAACAGTCTGGAGCAGGGGGTGTCTGAACTCACCAAAGATGAAGAGCACAGGTCGGAGAGGCTGGATGTCTGCACTGATGGACAGATCTGCCTGTGTGATGGTGGATTCATGGATGAGACTCTCAGTTCATGACTGTGTGTCTCTGTGAGCCTTCAGGTACTGTGTATGCTTGTGCACATTCCGTTTGATAGCTGCATCTGTGTGCACACATGTGTGCACACGTATTTCACTCACAGCCTGACTCTTCCTGAGTTAGACCCAACCTGGCCCCGTTTTAGCCGATGTACACCAAGTTATTGGCTTCTTGCCTGTGATTAGGGACTCCTGATTCATGTCTGCAACCCTAAGTACTAGCATCACAGCTGAGTATCAGAGGTGACATTGTTGGCTCTGGTGCTGGACAGGAAGACGCCTGACCTCAGAGGAGCTAATCTAAGGTCAGAGAAGGGTCACACCTCTGCTCAGCAGCATGTGCTGGTGCACATGTGAGCTGTGTCTGTGGGTGACACACTGGTGTGTGAGAGCAGGAGGATGTATTCTGTGGTTTGCTCTGTACAGTGGCCTGTTGTGACCATGTGCATGGCATTGTGGTTTACCATGTGCATAGCATGTTGTGGTGGTTTAATGAGTGCACTTGTGACTTAATAGGCTAACCTGCCCCAAGCTGATGGCCTTCCCCCAGGAAGGGGATCAGTCAGAAGGGACAGAAGTATGCCCTGATTTTTAATAGGATAGGAGGGTGTGTGCTGCCTGTTGTGGTGAGTGTGTGGCTGGGGCTGCATGTGCTCTTTGTGTGTTTCTTGGGAGACTGTTTTGTTTTGGCCTTGTGTGTTTTTGGTGACATGTATGCAGTGTTAGTGTATATGTGGTGAGCTGTTTACTGGGTGTGTCATGAGTCAGGTGTGTTGATGTGCATTGCGAGTGTGTTTGCAGGACACTGGTCCATGAATGTCTGGTTGTATGTTTCCTTTGAGTGTTTGTTAGGATTTGTATGTATGTGTGTGTATGTTATGAGCTCTCCTCACCTTAGGGTGGGAACTTGGTACCAGGTCAGTAATATTCACAAATCAGCACTGTGTGTGTGTGTGATCTGCATCAATGACCTCAATTTTTCTTTAAGTGTCCTCATTCTGGGGCACCATTAGTGGAGGGAACCAAACTCCAAAAAACGTCCTGTTTCTGGAAATGGACCTGCTGTCATATTCATGTACCTGAGTGTGACTGAGTCACTCAGAATGTTGCAACTCTTTAGTTTTACTAAACATCCCAGGCAAAAGGCATTCCAGGCATCTCACTGTGCGACTTTATTGGGCAGAATGACCTTCAAATACTGGTGACCTTGGAAAGTTATTTAAATCCTGGGCCTCAGTTTACATCTATAAAATGGAAAGAATTGCACTTCCTTGTGAATCTTAGAGAGGCTTTCAGGAATTGTTTATTGTATGAAAATTTGTATGTATTGGAGAATTTTTGTCACTTGGAGCATATATAAATGTGAAGGAACAAAATTAGTAAGCAGACTAAGAAAATTTTGGACAAGTTGGAGTCCGTACAGCTCTAAAACAACATATCATGCTTGGCTCCCCTAACCAACAAACGGGAAGTTTCTGTGTGAAAAGGTTTACAGCATGGGTGCTGATTACACAAATGTATTAGACTGAACCACATGAAGCAGCCAGTACTTGGTAACTGTGAGGTATAGAAAATGGTAACATATGTATGTCATTTATATATTATATATTGCATATCATATAAACAAAGATACAAATGTTTGTGCACCATTCTCCCCACCATTGTACTGCTCTGTGCCTATAGATTTGTATAATTTCTGTTTCTGTTTCTTAAAAGCTGAAATAGGGGAAAGACCACAAAATCTTAGTGCAGCTGTGAAGTGGCTGTAAAATCTGGGAATGTACGTCTGATAAATGGATATAGTTAGGGAGCACAGGTGAAGTCATCATCCAGTACTCAGATGTTCACCAAACTGTTCAGCACTGTTATGAAAGACAGTTTGTGGACTTTTCTGGTTTCAGAGCTATTGTGGCATCAAGTGGCTTTAAATGTCCACAAATTTCTAGAATGTCCCTGAGGTTACAGCTGTGGGTTCATGGGACTTCACAGGTTCACAGGCAGAGAGTCACATCATTCCTACATCTCAGCATTGGAGTCTCATGTTTACTTAAGGCAGACACAAGTGATCCCAGTTTTCAGGGCTCATCTTCCATTTCTACCTCAGTGAATAGTGTATTCCCTGAACTGGTGTACAAGTTATCCCTACATGCTCATCATGATCTAAACGGTCAGAAATGGGGATTTTGCTTTTCCTGTTCAATGTGGCATCTCAGTCCTTAGTCGTGGTCCCAACGCAGACTCCATGTTCAATAAGTAATGGCTGAATGGAACGGTAAATGCCTCCTGCTTATGTGCAATGAGGTCTTGTTGGCTGCTTTTTGGGCTCATTGTTTTCCTGGAACCAGACTGTGTTACAGCAAAGATGCACACATTTAGTAGTACAAAAACTAGTAAGGGTTTAGTTAAAATTTCATGATTTTCCCAGAAAATTACAGTGTGAGATGTGATGATGCTGCTTCTATTTCCAGGACTGTGAGAGTCCCACACCTTCCTCACCTCCAGCAGACAGAAGAGCAGCATGAGGCCTGAGAACCAGAGCAGCATGTGTGAGTTCCTCCTTCTGGGGCTCCCCATCAGGCCAGGGCAGCAGGGTGTGTTCTTCACCCTGTTCCTGGGCATGTACCTGACCACAGTGCTGGGCAACCTGCTCATCATCCTGCTCATCAGGATGGACCCCCGCCTGCACACGCCCATGTACTTCTTCCTCAGCCACTTGGCCTTCTCTGACTTTTCTCTGTCATCTGTCACTGTCCCTAAGATGCTAATGGACATGCATACAAGGCAACAATCTGTCCCCTTTGTAGGATGCATTTCTCAATTGTATTTTTTCATACTTTTTGGTGGTCTTGACAATTTCCTTCTCTCCATGATGGCATATGACAGGTATGTGGCCATCTGTCACCCTCTACACTATAACACCATCATGAGGGAGGGGCTGTGTACACTCTTGGTGGCTGCCTCATGGATCATCTCCTGTAGCAGTGCCCTCTTACACACTGTCCTCTTGGTCCGACTGTCCTTCTGTGCCAACAATGTCATCACCCACTTCTTCTGTGACCTCACTGTGCTCCTGAAGCTCAGCTGCTCAGACATCTCCCTCAATGAGCTGATCATCCTCACTGAGGGAGGAATGCTTTTATTCTTGCCTTTGGCTATTGTTTTGGGCTCGTATATTCGTATAGGGACCATCATCCTGAGGGTGCCGACCACTAAGAGACTCTTGAAAGCATTTTCTACTTGTGGCTCCCATCTCCTTGTGGTGTCTTTATACTACGGGACACTTGCTGTTGTTTACTTTTCATCCTCATCATGGGATTCCAAAAACATAATTGCTTCAGTCATGTATACGGTAGTTACACCCATGCTGAACCCCTTCATCTATAGCCTGAGGAACAGAGATGTAAAGCAGGCGTTAGAATATTTGTCAACAGGGTTAAAGAAGTTAGTATGTCAATGAAGTTGGGTTTGCTACTTGGATTGTTTATAATTCTTTATTCCTAAATAATATTTTTCACTTGTTCATCATTTCATATAAGGTATATGCAAAATGTTTTGTAAAACGTGTTGCACAATTTTAACTATGAATTTGTCTTTTTCTTCACTGAGATATTTCAATTTTTCTTTCTGTATTTTTATACTTTATTATGAAAACACACTGATTTAATATCATGATCTGCTACTGGTGTGTTCCTCCCTCTTGATTAATTATATGTATTTTGATATTCCATTACTGCTCTACTATCTTATTAATCATATTTATTACTATTTTATAATTCTTTTCTGTGCTGTATGCAGAGATTACTTCTTAGTTTCTTTTAAATTTTTTTTTTAACTGATTCTTTTATGCTGGCTTTTTTTGGCTTCAAGCTGATTTTTGTATGTCTTCTCAACTCACATTCAGTGACATCATGCTGGCTGAGTGGAATCAGCCACTATCAGAATAATTACACTATGAAAATTCACGTGTGCTACAAAGTGAAACTTTCAACCACAGAGAGAGACTCTTTAAAAATGCATTTAAAGCACACTACTTTGTTTAAAATGAGGAGATATTTCTAGCAATAGGGCCTGCATTCATACTTCATTTACTTCTCATATTAAAATTGATACTTTTTATCTGCAGGCAGATGCATATATAGATATAGATATAGGTATTACTATAGTATATCTAGTAGAGATGCAGCTTTTCTCATGTTAGGTATTACATGGCATTTTTTCCCCATCACGTCAGACATTTCTGTGTCCAAATTGTCAGTGAGGTGTCCTTTTGTCAATGGTATATGTAAAGTTGGATTTTGTTCTTTTTATGGGAAGCAACAATTTCTGAAGTTATTAACGGAGTATTTCTCTGTTGACATCTAAAGTAATCATAATGTATTTGAATTTATATTTTCTCTATAACTATGTGATACACCTGCTTCACATTTATTCCTTTGTCTTCCTCCTGTTCGATTAATCATTTATATTTTGATATTCCATTATCCCTCTACTAACTTGTTAATCATACATTGTTATTATTTTGTAATTCTTTCCTGTGTTCTCTGTGGAGATTACTTCTTACTTACTTTTTAATTTTTAATAAAGTTTAATATACAAAACATGACATTGACCACTTTAGTCTTCTGAGATACACAATTCAGTGGCATTTAGGAGACTCATTACCAATATCTCAATTTAGGACCCCTACAGGAAACTCTAAAGAGCATCAATGAAATCGAGTAATTGGCAACTGTGAAAAAATAAAAGCAAAGATATATATGAATCAATATGGAGAAACATCTGGATATATTTTTTTTTCTTTTTCTTTTTTTAAATTTTATTTTAATCATTGTTCAAGTACAGTTTTCTCCCTTTTACCCCCAATCCAGCCCACCTACCCAAGCCTCCCCACGTCCCTCCCATTACCACCCTCCCCCTAGTTTTTGTCATGTGTCCTTTAAGTTTGTTCCCATGAACCCTTCCCATTGTCCCCTGAAATCCCTCTTCTCTCCCCAATGGTCACTGTCAGCCTGTCCTCTATGTCAGTGTCTTTGGTTATATTTTGCTTGTTTCTTTGTTTTGTTGTTCAGATTCCTGTTAAAGGTGAGATCATATGGCCTTTGTCTTTCACTGCCTGGCTTGTTTTGCTTAGCATGTTTTCCAGCTCCATCCAAGCTGTTGCAAAGGGTAGGAGCTCCTTCTTTCTTTCTGATGCATAGAATTCCATTGTGTAAATGTACCATAGTTTTTTGATTCATTCATTTACTGATGGGCATCTAGGTTGCTTCCAGCATCTAGCTATTGTACATTGTGCTGCTATGAACATTGGGATGCATAGGTTCTTTTGTATTGGTGTTTTAGTGTTCTTAGGATAGAGTCCCAGCAGTGGAATTGCTGGGTCGAAAGGCAGATCCATTTTTAGTTTTCTGAGGAAGTTCCATACTGCTTTCCATAGTGGTTGTACCAGTCTGCAGTCCCACCAACAGTGCACTAGGGACCCCTTTTCTCCATAACCTCTCCAAACTTGTTTGTTGCTTTGTTTATGATGGCCATTCTGACTGGTGTGAAGTGGTATCTCATTGTGGTTTTAATTTGCATCTCTCTGATGGCTAGCGATATTGAACATCATTTCATGTGTCTTTGGATTTTCTGTATGTCCTCCTTGGAGAAGTGTCTGTTCAAGTCCTTTGCCCATTTTTTAATTGGATTCCTTGTCTTCTTAGAGTGCAGTAGTGTAAGTTCTTTATATATTTTGGAGATTAAACCCTTGTCTGAGGTATCATTGGCAAATATGTTTTCCCATATAGTTGGTTCTCTTTTAATTTTGATACTGTTTTCTTTAGCTGTGCAGAAGCTTTTAATTTTGATGAGGTCCCATTTGTTTATTCTTTCCTTTATGCCCGTTGCTCTAGGGGACAAGTCAGTAAAAAAGTTTCTGCGTGAAATATCTGAGATTTTCCTTATCTATATTCTCCTCTAGGACTTTAATGGTGTCATGTTTTATATTTAAGACTTTTATCCGCCTTGAATTTATTTTGTATATGGTATAAGTTGGTGCTCGAGTTTCATTTTTTTTTTTGCACGTGGCTGTCCAGTTCTCCCAACACCATTTGTTGAAGAAGCTACTTTTACTCCATTTTATGTTGCTGCCTCCTTTGTCAAATATTAATTGACCATAGAGACTTGGGTTTATTTCTGGGCTCTCTGTTCTGTTCCATTGGTCTATGTGCCTGTTTTTATGCCAGTACCAGGCTGTTTTGATTACAGTGGCCTTGTAGTATAGTTTAGTGTCAGGTATTGTGATCCCTCCTACTTTACTCTTTTTTCTCAAAATTGCAGCAGCTATTCGGGGTTGTTTATGATTCCATATAAAATGTTGAAGTGTTTGTTCTATGTCTGTGAAATATGCCATTGGTACTTTAATAGGAATTGCATTGAATGTGTAAATTGCTTTGGGTAGTATGGCCATTTTGATGATTTTAATTCTTCAGTCCATGAACACGGTATATGTTTCCATTTGTTTGTGTCTTCCTTGATTTCTTTCCTGAGGGTTATGTAGTTTTCTAAATACAGGTCTTTTACTTCTTTGGTTAGGTTTATTCCTAGATATTTTATTTTTCTTTTTGCTATTTCAAATGGGATTTTTTCCTTGATTTCTGCTGCTGCTGTTTCATTGTTGGTGTACAGAAATGCCTTTGATTTCTGGATATTGACTTTGTATCACACTGTTTTGCAAAATTTGTTTATTAGGTCAAGCAGTTTTTTTGTGGAGTCTATAGGATTTTCTATGTACACTATCATGTCATCTGCAAACAGTGACAGTTGTGTTTCCTTCTTTCCAATTTGGATGCCTTTTACTGCTTTTTCCTGTTTGATCACTGTGGCTAAAACTTCCAGTACTATATTGACTAGAAGTGGTGAAAGTGGACAGCCTTGTCTTGTTCCTGATCTTAGTGGAAAAGATTTTAGTTTTTGCCCATTGAGAATGATGTTGGCTGTAGGTCTCTCATATATGGCCTTTATTATGTTGAGGAATGTTCCCTGTATTCCCACTTTGCCGAGTGTTTTTATCATAAATGGGTGTTGTACCTTATCAAATGCTTTTTCTGCATCTATTGATATGATCACGTGGTTTTTGTCTTTGCTTTTGTTTATGTGATGTATTACATTTACTGATTTGCGAATACTGTACCATCCTTGCATCCCTGGAATGAGTCCCACTTGGTCATGGTGTATGATCTTCTTAATGTATTGTTGGATGTGGTTTGCCAGTATTTTGTTGAGGATTTTAGCATCAATGTTCATCAGTGATATTGGCCTCAAGTTTTCTTTCTTTGTTGTGTCTTTATCTGGTTTTGGAATTAGGATGATGTTGGCCTCATAAAAAGAGTTTGGGAGTCTCCCATCTTTTGGGATTTTTTGGAATAGTCTGTGAAGGATAGGGGTTAGCTCTTCCTTAAATGCTTTGTAGATTCTCCTGTGAAACTATCTGGCCCAGGGCTTTTGTGTGTTGGGAGTTTTTTGATTACTGCTTCAATTTCTTTTGTTGTTATTGGTCTTTTCAGGCTTTCTGCTTCTTTTTTATTGAGTTTTGGAAGATTCTATTTTTCTAGAAATTTGTCCATTTCACCTAGGTTTTCAAATTTCTTGGCATACAGTTCTTGTAGTAATTTCTTACAATCTTTGTATTTCTGTGGTATCTGTTGTAACCTCTCCTCTTTCATTTCTGATTGTGATTATTTGGGTCTTCTCTCTTTATTTTCTTGATGAGTCTGCTTAAAGTCTTGTCGATTTTGTTTATCTTTTCAAAGAACCAGCTCTTGGATTCATTGATCCTTAGAATTCTGCTTTTAGTCTCTATGTTATTTAATTCTGCTCTGATCTTGGTTATTTCCTTCCCTCTGCTTGCTCTGGGTTGTCTTTTTGTTGTTCCTCAAGTTCTTGTAGATGTAGGGTTAGGTTGTTTGTTTGGAATGTTTCTAAATTTTTTACGTGGGCCTGTATCACTATGAACTTCCCTCTCAGGACTGCTTTGGCTGTGTCCCATAAGTTTTGGGTTGTTGTGAGTTCGTTTTCATTTGTTTCCAGAAACCTTTTGATTTCTTTCCTAATATCATTCTTGATCCATTCATTGTTTAATAGCATGCTATTTAATCTCCATGATTTTGAGTGTTTTGGGGTTTTCTTTTCCTTCGGGTTGGTTTCTAGCTTCAGTCCCTTGTGGTCTGAGAAAATGCTTGGTATGATTTCAATTTTGTTGAAATTGTTGAGGCTTGTTTTGTGTCCTATTATGTGGTCAATCTTTCAAAATGTTCCATGCACATTTGAAAAGAATGTGTATTTAGCTTCTTTTGGATGGAGGGCTCTGTATATATCAGAGAAGTCCATTTCATCAAGGGTATTGTTCAATGCCACAATATCTTTGTTGATATTTTGTTTGGAAGATCTGTCCATTATTGATAGTGGGGTGTTAAAATCTCCCACTATAATTGTGTTGCTGTCCATATCTTTCTTGAAGCCCTCTAAGATTTCCTTTATGTATTTGGCTGCTCCTATGTTGGGTGCATATATATTTACAATATTTATGTCTTCTTGGTGGATTCTTCCCTTGAGTATTATGAAGTGACCTTCTGGGTCTCTCTTTGTGGACCTTCTTTGGAAGTCTATTTTGTCTAATATGAGTATTGCTACCCCGGCTTTTTTTTCCTGTCCATTTGCTTGGAATATTTGTTTCCAGCCCTTCACCTTCAGCCTGTGCAGCTCTTTTATCCTGAGGTGGGTCTCTTGTAGGCAGCATATATGTGGGTCATTTTTTCTTATCCATTCAGCTATTCTATGTCTTTTGATTGGAGCATTTAATCCATTTACGTTTAAGGTTATTATGGATAGGTACTTACTCATTGTCTTTTATTTATGTGTGTTCCTCTCTCTCTCACTTTTCCTTCCCTTCCGTAAAGCAGTCCCTCTAGAATCTCTTGCAGAGCTGGTTTGGTGGAGGTGTATTTTTTTAGACTTCTTTTGTCTGGGAAGCTTCTTATTTGGCCTTCTATCTTGATTGAGAGCCTTGCTGGGTAAAGTAGCCTTGGTTGCAGACCTCTGGTTCTCATTACTTGGAATATTTCTTGCCATTCTCTTCTGGCTTGAAGTGTTTCCATTGAGAAGTCAGCTGCTAAGCTTATTGGGGCTCCCTTGCATGTTACTTCCTGTTTCTCCCTTGCTGCCTTTAAGATTCTCTCTTTGTCTTGAAATTTTGCCATTTTAATTATGATGTGTCTTGAGGTGGGCCTCTTTGGGCTCCTCTTGATTGGGACTCTCTATGTTTCCTGGATTTGTGTGACTTTGTCTCTTGTCAAATTAGGGAAGTTTTCCTTCATTACTTTTCCAACTAGGTTTTCTATCCCTTGCTCCTCTTCTTCTCCTTGTGGTATCCCTATTATATGGATAGTATTACAATTCATATTGTATTGCATTTCTCCTAATCCCTCTTCATTCTTTCTGAGCCTCTTTTCCTTTTCTTGCTCTCTCTGGGTGTTGTTTTCTACTTTGTCCTCTAGCTCACTGATCCAATCTTCTGCTTCATCAATCCTGATTTACATTCCTTCTACTGTGTTCCTCAGTTCAGAAATGGCATTCTTCATTTCCTCTTGGCCCTTGTTGACAGTTTCTATTTCCTTTTTCATGTTTATATAGTTTGCAGTGAGATTGTTGTAGCTTCCCTCTAGTTTCTGATAGCTCATTGTGAGTTCATTCAACTTCCTGATAATCATTGTTTTGAACTCACTATCTGATAGTTGAGTTGCCTCTATTGCATTTAGCATTTTTCCTGAGGCGTCCTCCTTTCCCTTCAATTGGGGATTGTTTCTTTGTTTTCTCATTGTTTGTGGGTTTCCTCTTGTTAGCCTCTGTTTCTTAAATTGATCTGTTCTGGTTCCCTGTAATTATGGTGTGAACTTCTGTGGTAGAATACCTGTGAGATTCAGGGGTGCAGTCTCCTTCGTGTATCCTGGTGTTTACAACGTCCCCCTACTCTTTTTTGTGATCAGTTGGAGGAGTAAGGCAAAATGATTTAAGACAGCAAGACAGTATACTATGATATTTACATTAGCAGCCAGTAGAGTAGAGATGGGTTATCCTTTGGCTCCTTATAGTGTTAACCGTGATCCTACACCCCACTATCCATGTTTTAGAAAGGATGGAAAGAAGGTAAGACTCTTAATGGGGACAAAAGGATTGTTAGTGGAATTCGCAAGCTGTGAGGCTGTGGGAGGTCAGATTCTAAGGTAGGGTTGGAATAAAGATTAGTAAATAGGAGTAGTGTGTAAAAGAATAGAGACAACCCCCACAATAGTATAGTTCAGGAAATTGCAAAGTGGGCTGAGATCAGGTAGGGGTGTTGAGTAGTAATTACAATTGTATGAACTAGGTCTTATTAACAGTAATAGTAAAGCATCAGTCTTGTGGCAGAATCGATGAGATCTAGATAACAAGAATAAGGAGTATTGAACCTTGAGAGGTGTATTAATGGAACACAGATGAAGGACAGTAAATTCTCAGCACACTGTGACTGAGATACAAGGGGGAACCTATCAAATGACAGTATAACCATCCAAGCAAAGAAGATTATACAGAAAGAAAAAGAATACCAAAATACTATTAAAATAAAAAATGTCAGAAAAGTGAGAAAAAGACAATACAAATTTACAGTAACTTGCAAGATAAAAAAAAAGAAATAAAAACAGAAGATGTTATGCAGGAGAGGTAAATTTGGAGTGGAAGGAATAATACTAGGATGAATGGAAGAGAAACATAACGGATTGGGAGATATAAAAATAGTAAGAATTGAAAAATAAAATGTCACTTAAAACACAAGATAAAAATCAATCAACCAACAGCCACAAAACAAAACAAAACAAAAAAATCTCTTGGTTTCTAACTGGCCAGACCAGTTTTTCTGATCTTGAAGCCTTCAGCTGGCTGAGGGACGTTTGAAATGCTTATCACTCTTCCCAGCCGAATCTCAGTAAGTCTCTCAAGTACTATCCCCAAGGCCAATCTGACTTTCCCCTACAGGACCCTGGGCGCTCCCGAGCACACTCGCTCTCCGGAGCTCACTGCCGCATTCTCCCGGGTTCCAGCACGGTTCCAGCTCTATGATCTCAGGAAGTACCATGGACGTTTTGGGATTTACTGTGCCATCTCTGGGGATCATAAAGGGTGCGCCCATCCACCAAATTTTTAAGTTTCAGGCTCTAGGAATGCACTAAGTGCCGAGTCCCTTCTGGGTTCACAGCGCAAGAGTCAGGATTCCCGATGGGGTACGCGCTTCCACAGTTTAGCGCTGCAGGCTCCAGAAACCTGAGAACACCTGTGCCATTTCCTGGATCGGGGCTGCGATGTCTGAGTTTTCCACCGATCCACACTCCCACAAGGCTAGGGGTGCCAGCACTCTGCCAGGCTGCCCCTGGTAGTGCCGGCTGGAGGCACTCACTTCTCCCAGGGCTCTGGGTGGGTGTTCACAGTCCCTGGGTGATTTTCCCCCTGGTCCAACCGGCCTCTCTGTGCCTTCAAGCAACAAGGTCTACCCTGGTGTTGCTCAACCCTTGTATTCCGGGGAGGGAGCTGTGACTCCCCTCTTCCGGGAGCCCTACAGCAGACCCGGGAGCACCGGGCCTGGGGACTGCAAGCCCCCTGGTCCCTGAGCTGATCCCTGGGTCCCTTTTGTCCTGAAGCAGTCTCCCTACCGTCTAGTTTTTCAATGATCACAATAATTTTTCATGTCCTGTTTTCAAAAATGTTTCGGTAACCTAGGCCACTTGCTCTGTTCCTTCACCGATCCACGAGTTTTCCTCCTCTTCACAGAAGCCGAGAATCATGCTGCCTAGAGTAAAGCAGCCATCTTTCCCCCCCCGGATACACTGTTAAATGGAAATAAGCAATGTGCAAAAGGGCACTTATAGTACTGAATGTTTTTGTAAAAATTAAGGGGATACAAAATATATATATGTCTGCCCATTAGAGCAAAAAGAAACACAGGAAGAATAAATCAGAAACTAATGAGGTGATTTACCCAGAGAAGGTGGACAGGAGAGATGGGAGGTGAGTAAAATAATTAGCATGGTTATGACCATGTTGTCTTTTGCCACTAGAAAATAAATAGAAGAGGTGGTGCATAAAACAAAATAGAATCAAGAACACAAATGAACCTAACTATGTCTTAAATAAATACCATAATTAGACTAAAGAGGAAAATAATGTAAGTACCCTAGTAATTCTTAAACCCGGAATTTTGTCTATATATTCTCACAATAAAAAAAAGGAAAAAAAATCTTAAGCTGTACTTAGCTTGTCATTAACAGTGGTATGAGTTCAAGATTCTGAACTACTTCCCACGTGTCCAACATTCGGCAAGCAAGTAAACACTGAGGATATCTCTGATGTCTCTTTCTCATCTGTCACTGTCCCTAAAATGCTGATGACCATGCACACTCACCACTTCATTTCCTACCCACAGTTTATTTCTCAGTTGTATTTTTATTTATTTTTTGGTTGTCTTGATAATTTTCTTCTGGGGCAATTTTGGTTCTGTACTTTTCTTCCTCATTAAGCAGTGATGGCATATGACAGGTATGTGGCCATCTGTCACCCTCTACAATACACCACCATCATGAGGGAGAGGCTGTATGTGCTGCTGGTGGCTGGTCCCTGGATTATCTCCTATGGCAGTGCACTGTTGCACACCCTCCTCCTTGCCCAGGTGTCCTTCTGTGCTGACAGCATCATTCCCCACTTTTTCTGTAGTCTCTCCATTCCACTCGAGCTGTCCTGTGAGCTGGTCATATTCACTGAAGGGGTTATGGTTGTCATGTTTCCATTGAGTGGCATCCTGGTTTGTTATGGCCATACTAGAGCCTCTTATCCTGAGAGTCCCTCTACCAAAGGGATTGCAAAGCCTTGTCCACCTGTGGCTCCCACCTGTCCATGGTGTCTCTCTTCTATGGGGCAATTTTGGTTCTGCACTTTTCTTACTCATCAAGCAATTCCACTGACAAGGACATGATCGTCCCTCTGATGTACATAGTAGTCATCCCTGTGTTAAATCCCTTCATCTACAGTCTGAGAAACAGAGATATGAAATTGGCTCTGAGACTATTGTCAGAAAAAGTATCCTTTTTGCCAAGTTCAAATCACCTAATTCTGTTCTTATTTCACACTCTGACCTTGTTGGACATCCTGAAAAATGGTGTGTTGACCACCCATCTCTCTAACATCCTCTCAACTTCCTTACTGGATCTATTCCCTTTTACTTTACTCTTATTTGTTGTCCTCTTATTCTTCCATAATCCGAAATATGCCATTTCCCACAACACACATTCAACTTGTAGTCTTCAAACTCCTTATTAGTCAGGCATGGCCTGATCATCCTGAATAGCTCACACTGTTGTGTTCTGCTGCTGAGAAGAGATGGAACACTTGCTAAGATCACAGAGCACACCAACCACCTCTCTCAAAAGGAAAATGGCACCTGCACTTTATGCTTCCTTCTAAAAGATAAAACCGGTTTAGCTTCAGGCTACGATTACAAGTGTGAAATGTGGCTATTTCTGACTCCTATGTGGCAGAGAGCAGAATTTCCAAGTGTGTTACAGTGCCTCACTTTGTCTGTAATGCAGTGAACAACTGGCCCTTCAAGCAAAGCCAGTTTTTTAAATTTTGTGCAATATTGTTTTGATAGGTAAGAAAAAACCCTCCTCAAGAATAGGTAACATGACTTGCAATCATAACTGTTTCTGTTGTTGAAGTAAATGAGATATAAATCACTTCCCTATTTCCCCTTTCTTATCTATTGTTTCCCAAAACTACAAATATTCAGCCATGTTTCTAATGTTTAGTTTAATCAAGTCTAGTACATTTACCATTTTAATGTAGTATATAGTTAATAAAATACTTCTGATGGATTCCTAAAAGCTAAATAAATTTAATTTCATTGTGTTTGTGATAAAAGCATACCAGGGGAGCACTCCATAGGAAACTGTAATTTTTGCCTTTGAATTGGATTTTTGTGGTGAGATCAGGCTATGTCTCTCTGATTAATGGTAGTCTGGGAAAATATTGTATTGTTCCCAAACTGAGAGCTCCCATTTTGGATTCCTTTTATAAGAAGAAATTTTATTTATTTTTAGAGAGAGGGGAAGGGAGGGAGAAAGACAGGGGGAGAAACATCGGTGTGAGAAACATTGACTGGTTGCCTCTCGTATGTGTCCCAACCAGCGACCAAACCTGCAACCCAGGCATGTGCCCTGACCAGGAATTGAATTGGCAACCCTTAGTTTTTCAGGACAATGCCCAACCCACTGAGCCACACTGGTCAGGGCAAGAGCTCCCACATCTAATAGGGAAAAGCTAAGTGCATGAGTTCCTATTTCATGCATATAAAAATTCATGCAACGTATTTGTTGCATGGCTACTCTGTGCCAGGAGATCTTAGTTCTGTGAATACAGATTTTTATATAGACCTGCAAACTCATCCCCATGTGGGACTTACACCCCAGCCCTCCTGCCTCTACTCATTCAGACTTCTTTGTCTTCATAGCAGTTTCTAATCTTCTAACACACCTTAAATTTTACTAATTTCCTTTCTTGTCATTGCTTCTTTACTGGAATGTAAGCACTACACAAGATGGGTTTGGGGTCAGAAATAAAGAAATAAACTGTAAGTTTTACTTATAGGTAAATACTGCTATAAATAAAGGAAATGTAAAAAGGGGGAGCAAGATGGCCATCAAAAAGAACATCTTACCCTTTGCGACACCATGGATGGACCCAGAGGGTGTTAGGCTAAGTGATATAAGACAGCCAGACAAGGACCACATAATTTCACTTACATGTGGAATCTAAAAACCAAAATAAATTAACAACAACAACAAAAAATCAGAAGCATACTCACAGATATAGAAAACAAAATGATGGTTGCCAGATGGGAAGGGTATTAGGAGAATGGGTGGAAAAGGTGAAGGGATTAAAAACGTACTAATTGGCAGTTACAAAATAGTCACAAGGATGTAAAGTACAGCATAGGAAGTACAGTCAATAATATTGTAATGGCTGTGTATGGTGTCCATAGGTACTAGACTTATCAGGGGGATCACTTTGTAAGTTATATAATCATCTAACCACTAAGCTGTATACCTGAAACTGCTATAACATCAAATGTCAACCGTAACTAAAAAAAAGGAGGGAAGTAAGAGTGCTGGGGGTGTTTATAATTTACATGTGTGGCTCTGGTAGACCTCACTGGAAAGGTAACATCCAAAGACCGTAGCGAGGACAAGGGAGTGAGCCATAGGGATCTCTGGGGATGAGCATCCCAAGCACAAAAATCAGCAACTACATGCTCTGAGGTCAGACGGTGCCTGGCTCATTGCAGGAACATTGAGGGGGCCTCTGGAGCTGGACAGGGCCGATTCCAGGAGGGACGGTAGGCGGGAAGTTTAGAGATATCAGCAGACCAGATCTGTAGGGCACTTAACAATCACAGTATCAACAGGTGTATTAGTCAAGGGTGTCCAGATAAATAGAACCAATAGAGTGTGTGTGTGTGTGTGTGTGTGTGTGTGTGTGTAGGAAGAGAGATTTAAGGAATTGGTTCATATAATTGTGGAGATCGGTAGTCCAAATTCCGCAGGGTAGAATGAATGGGAGACTGTAAACATGGGAAGAAGTTGCAATTTGAGACTAAAGGCCTCTGCTGACAACATTGTCTCTTCCTTGGGGGGAGCCAGTCTTTTTCCTGTTGCCCTCAACTGACTGGATGAGGTCCTCCTACATTACCGAGAGCAGTCTGCTTTACCCCAAGTCTGCTAATTGCAATGTTAATCCCATCCAAAATGAGAAAACCTTCATAGAAACATCTAGAATAATGTTTGATCCAAATATCTAAGTAACACAGTCGAGCCAAGTTATCACATAAAATTGACCATCAAACTTGAGTTTTTGGTATTCAGTCTGAGTGATTTGGGAACCCACTGGAAGGTATTCGACAAAGGAATAACATGAGCATACTTAATTTTCTCACTGTTTCTTTAACAAACACAAGCTTTTTTGAGGTATACTTGACATACAATGGATTACACATATTTAAAGTATACAATTTGATCAGTTTGGGCATAGGTACAGACCCATGAAACCATCACCATGAGCTGCCGGGATCATGAAGTTGCCCCAAGCCTACACCTGCTCCTTCTGCGCTGCTTCCAGCTGTCACCCAGAAAATCACTGGTCTGTTTTGTTCACATCAACTAGTTTGCATCTTCTAGAAGTTCCGCTAACTGGAATCATACAGAATATATTCTTTTACTGTTCTTCCACTCAGCATAGCATAAGTATTCGAGATTCACCTATGTTGTAATATGTATCAATATACGTTACATTCTTCTGCTCATTGGTTCATTCTTTTTATTGTCAAGTAGTACTCCACTGCATAGATATACCTCTGCTATTTTGCCCATTCATCTGTTGATGGATATTTAGGATTCTCCCTAGCTCTGAACCTGGTTTTTATTATATCCCAGCAACTTTTGCCATTTACCCATCATTTATTTCACATAAATTTTTTTCTGAATCCCCTACACGTCCATGTGTGTTCTTCAAGAAGAATTTCTATTTGATTCACTGCTATGTCTCCAGAGTATATATCACTGTCTTACTTTTGTGAGAACCTTACTAATTATTTAAGAGAATGAGTGACCGAATGAACAAATGAATTCATTCTACATTACAAGTGCCTATTCAAGCCACAGCCGATCCCCAGGGATACACAGACATTGACAATGCTGCTCAACACTTAGTAGTCTTTCATTACATGCTCACTTATCATCCCTCAAGCTCACGTGGAGACTACTATTATTATTTCCACTTTGAAGAACCCGAGTCTCAGAGAACTTTGATCAATAATTCAGGTATTCACTCTTAGTAAATGCTGGGGGCAGCCTCGAGTCTTTTCTCCAGAGTGCACAGACTCAATCACCTTACCCCAAGACAAGGCACAGACCCTACCCTCCAGGACCCTATAGGGGAGTAGAAAGAGCAGCCCCTTCAAAGGGGCTTTAGGTTCTAGGGGAGGTCTGTGTCATGTTGTGGGAGTCTGCTGAAGGCCACACACTGCCTGGGCCATGTGCTGCTGTGCAGAGAAGCTGAATCATGATGAGATGCCGCAGGCACCTGGGCCCTTCCTGCTTCCCATCTGGAGACCTGGCCAGAAGCCTGAGGCATCACTGACATTAAGGACACTCTCTCCTGTGACTCCAGTTGCAGCCCAGCCACTCTGGACCCTGAACAGGCTCCTTCCCAAGGGCCCAGGAGGAGTTAGGCAATCATCCCAAGTGGACTGCTTCTCTAGTCAGGGACTTGGGGATGTGTCCCTCTAGGGCCTCTGTGGGTAAAAGGAGATCTTCTGCTCGTCATTTTCAAGCTGATAAACAGACATGAAAGTCAGCAGAGGTCCTTGGGCTACTGTAGTCTGATCTCTGTCCTTTAATCCTGAGTCTGCTGTACAGAAAGTGAGGACCCAGGTCACAGCACGAAGCACAAGGTATCAGAATCATAGCTTGGTATACATCAGAAGGGCCCCAGAAATCAACAGTCATGTGTGTGTGTTCTATAACTTTGTGTGTGTGAGTGTGTATGTGTGGCTGACTCACACACTGAATGCCTCCGACCAGGACCCATGTAAACCAGGGGAGGCTGGAGACTTCCTCAGTGATGTGAGCCCTTATTGTACTTTTGTTTTGTTGCTTGTGTGCTGTCTGTAAGACCTTATGCGTCACTTGTGATTTGAATATGTGCGGCTGCTGGTGACTACAACGTGTGTGGTGGAGGATGCTTGATAGTTCTCTGTGCACTGTGGTATACATGTGAGAGTGTACGTTGTGTGAGTTTTGCACAGGTTTCTGTGACATTGACTCACACTGTCAATGTATTTACCCACCCTGAGCATAAACTGGAGAGAGAAGTCTGTATGTCTCCTTTGTTAAGTGTGTGGCTGTGAAAGTGTGTGAGTGCTTTTGTGTGTAACAAACTCACATCTTGATTTCCTTCACACAGATGTATAGGATAGAGACTTAAAACCTAATACAAAAAAAGGCCAAAAAAATGTTGTTTTGATACATTTGGACTCTCCACTTGCTAGAGGCCAGAATCCACAAGGCAGCTCTAAAAATTCCCATTTTGAAAATCTGCTGGGGCCATTTTTCAGTGATTTGAGTAACACAGGAGGGCCCCTGGAAGCCCAGCAGTTGTGACACTCTTTTGCAATTTTTTTACATAGTTTAGACACTAAATGCTCATTTCTGATGTTGCAGGTGTCTACATAAAGTCTTGGCATTTTTTCCTACTTAATAGCTTTGTGACCTTAGCTTTGGCCTGTGTTGCCCATCAGCCTCCACTGTCAAATGGCAATACTTTTAATCGCTATAGAATCTTGTAGGTAGGTGCTTCGGTTCAGGGCACATTGCCAGCACTTAGGAAACTACAGCCTTGTAGAGGCCGAGACAGTGGACTGTCCATTTCCTGACCTCTCAGGAGACGAGACTTGGTACAAAGCCAGGAAAACCAGGTCCATCCAAAGACTCTCTCCCCAACTTCCTGGTAGCGGCTTCTCCTCTGTACGATGGAGCACGTCCCCAGTCTCCTCTTTCACTCGTGGCACTGAAGGAATCTGGCACCACCTCTGTGCTGTTCCCTTCCCTTCAAATTGGGTTTGTCCACAAGATGCTGGAGATCCTAGTTATTTCCTGGGATAATTAAGACGGTCAGCTACTCACACAACAATGTCCATATAAAGTTCCTCTCGAAAGCATGTGGATATTTTAACATTTAACTTTCACTTAGTGTTTTTCCTCCCTTGGGAAGAAATGGGTGGATTCTCTTCCAAGTGAACAGAGGATCAGAAAATCTATCTTTGAGTCCAGGCCCCACTATGCGATGTCTATGTGGAATTCTGTAAGCTATTTCACTACTCCTGATAGTAAATGAAAGAAAAAGAACCACTGTCTTCTCTGCTTCTCAGGCATGGAATAAACTGTCAGTTGACTGAAACTGAAGGTACATGCAACCATATGCAAACTAAAGGGCTGCAGGAATATGAGTGGGGACGGTTGTTGGAACAGAAGGATTCCCTTAAATCCTGAAATAATATTTCTTAAGGCCCTGGATCTTTTGTATAATTAAAGAGAGGGAGAAACAGTAGGATCAGAGGAGCAAAGATGCCAATAAATTTAAGACACAGGAAAAAATTGTGACCATAGCAGTTACTAAGGTCCTTGCTCCTTCTGATCATGTATATAATGAAGTTTTAATAACACCTACCACATAGAACTACTGAAAGTTTAATAAGGCAATAATGGAAAAATGTATTTGCTTGACATACTGTTCATTAAATGCCAATTATTATAGTGTGAAGATCAGTACTGGGAAAGAGTGATGGTCAAGCAGGTAACTGAATTCTAATAGGCACTTCCCATGCTTTAGTGCCCCCAGTGCTCAAAGCCAGATCTCAGGTATCTTGCCGTCTAGGAATACTCATTTCTGAGCCTACATGAAGCACCAGATTCACAAAGAGATGAATGAACTGAAGTAATGTTCATTTTCTGGCATACAGATGAACATGGACTAAGACATGTTATCACCAGGGAAGGTGAGAGCTCAGGTAAGTCAGCACCAACTGACCCTTTGTGCTGACCTCTCATACATCTCATGATGATTAAATTCCTGCAGTTGATCTTGGCTTTATTTGGATAGTTACTCCATCATATATACAGTGGTTACAATTTTGTGTTTATTTTATATAGGGCACTGTTCCTAGACAGTGATGTCTTGAATAAGAATCCTCTTAATAACTCCAACAATGTGTGGTATGTGTGATATTGGTAACTTCACATCACAGGCCTACAGCGTGAGGCCGTGAGAGATTCAGCTGCTCAAGTAGTCCACCCAGAAAGCGGTGGGGCCAGACTGGCAGCACAGGGAATCTGCTGCTTTGCTTACCTTTCCTCAGTCCGGCCAGTGTTCCCGAGGGTCGGCAAGCTAAGGGAAGAGCCCCTGTGTGTCCCATTTATTCTTGCATCTCCAATTATTAGCATAGTGCCAGAAACCTGGTTTATAAAAAAAAAAAACCATGAATGAGTTTGCTCTGGTTTCATTTGAAGGAAACCGTGCTGGATTTTGAGGGTATGATGCCTGCTTTGGTAGCACTAGCCAATGACATAAATGCAAGGTCTTACTCCATTTTTCAGGAGAAAATAAGTAAACCTACTGTGGTGGCCAAAATCACACTTTAAAAAAATCTGCCATTTTTCACTGTCCTTTAATCCCCAGAAGACAGAGGAGGACCATGAGCAGGAACAACCAGAGCAGCATGTCCGAGTTCCTCCTCCTGGGGCTCCCCATCAGGCCAGAACAGCAGGGCGTGTTTTTCACCCTGTTCCTGGGCATGTACCTGACCACGGTGCTGGGCAACCTGCTCATCATCCTGCTCATCAGGCTGGACTCCCGCCTGCACACGCCCATGTACTTCTTCCTCAGCCACTTGGCCTTTTCTGACTTTTCTCTGTCATCTGTCACTGTCCCAAAGATGCTAATGGACATGCACACACAGCAACAATCCATCCCCTATGTGGGATGCATTTCTCAGTTGTATTTTTTCATACTTTTCGGTGGTCTTGACAATTTCCTTCTGGCAGTGATGGCATATGACAGGTATGTGGCCATCTGTCACCCTCTACACTACACCACCATCATGAGGGAGGGGCTGCGTACACTGTTGGTGGCTGCCTCCTGGATTATCTCCTGTGGCAGTGCCCTCTTGCACACCCTCCTGTTGGTCCGACTCTCCTTCTGTGCCAACAATGTCATCACCCACTTCTTCTGTGACCTCACTGTGCTCCTGAAACTCAGCTGCTCAGACATCTCCCTCAATGAGCTGGTCATCTTCACTGAAGGAGGAATGCTCTCTTTCCTGCCTTTGGCTATTGTTTTGGGCTCATATATCCGTATAGGGACCATCATCCTGAAGGCTCCCTCCACTAAGAGACTCTTGAAAGCCTTCTCTACCTGTGGCTCCCATCTCTTTGTGGTGTCTTTATACTATGGGACATTTGCAGGTGTTTACTTTTTGTCCTCTTCGTGGGATTCCAAAGATGTAATTGCTTCGGTCATGTATATGGTTGTTACCCCTATGCTGAACCCCTTCATCTACAGCCTGAGGAACAGAGATATAAAGCAGGCCTTAGAAATGTTTGTCAACAGGGTTAATTTATTTAAGTGGAAATCACTAAATCCTCTTACTGCAGTCAGGAGCACAGTGAGGCACATGTCTTAACACTATTGTAAGGTAGACATATCCCCACAACTTTAACAGAATATCCATTGTGCGATCATGTATTAGTGTTGTTAATATGTCAACGAGGTCAGGTTTGATACTGGAATTATTTATAATTCTTTATTTCTAATTAACACTTTTCACTTCATCATCTCTTATAGAGTCTGTGTCTTGGGTGAGAGCAGCAGTTTGAAGGCAGCTTTCTGCCAGAGAGGGGTGCAGGCGGATCCCATGGTTTTTTGTCCATGTACTGTCACAATAAAAAGAAAAAGCTGGAAACAAAGTCTTAAGCTGTAGTTCATGTGTCACTAACAGTGGTATGAGTTCAAGATTCTGCCACCACTTGCCACATATCCAAAGATTCAGCAAATACGTAAACACTGAGGAAAAGGGAAGTGATGCCTTGCTCTCACAGGAAAACTGTTATGTGCGTGGAAATGCAGAGGCTGGAGAGAACTCTCTGGTGTCAACCTAGAACTGGAGATATCGATTCAAACTTATGGGTCTTAAAAATTATATATTGATGGAAATTTGTATATGTCAATATCTATACTGTTCCCACCCCTCATTCTTCCTGATCCACTCTGTATGGGTAAACATTCCTTTAGTTTCCTAGTTCCTACTTTTTACTTCTGTTTCTTTTACATATATTTCCCACATGGCTCTCTAAGATCATTTAGAATGCTTGTAAGCAATCAACACACCTAAAGCTTCAAAATGAATCAAAGGGTTGGATTGTAATTGAAAGAATGGGAATTCATGAGTCCATAATAAATAAGTATGTAAGTAAATAAATAAATCAAGGAAATGAGTGGGGAGTAAAGGGAGGTTTCTTCTTATAGGAAAATACAACTAATAAAAATACAAGAAATGATAGAATTGGAAGAATCACCATCTGGTGACCACATTTGCAAAATTTCGTCATGTAACAATCACCAATGGATGTTAAATAGTCAGTACAAAGTTAAGATGGAAAACGCTATGATTGTCTAATTTCAAACTATCTACCCAAATGATATCTATTAACTACAAGGTGAACATAGTAACTTTAAAAAATGGTAAATTTGCAACAGAGAACCTGGCAGACACTATCTTAGCCATTTGATCAAGGATAAAACACTAGCAATTGGAAAAATTAATATGACATGGTTTCTAATAATATGCACTGTGGTGTATCTGCCCAAACTCTAATAAGTCTGAAACATACATACATTAATATATACATGCACACAGATGGTAAACATAGTATAACATTAAACATTGGGGAATCTGGATTAAGGCCTTTCCACAAATTCTTCATGCCATTTTTACAACATTTCTGTATCTTTAAAATCATTTCCAAATGAAATGGTGAAAAATCCTTTGTCCCAGCTGGCACATGCCCAAGAAGAAAGGACTCCAGGCATCACTGGAATCAGGGTCACTGTCCCCTAGGACTGCAGCCCCTCTGGCTCTTGGACACCCAGCTCCCTAAAGGGCAGGCAGAAATTAGCCAGAAGCTTGGGGACTGGGTGTCAGTCTCTCATTAGTAAGAGTTATTTTTGAGTCATTTCTCTGGAGCTGTTGAAACAAAATGAAAGTCTGTACAAGTGCCAAAGCCCCAGGCATTTCTTCTGTTAGTGAAGAAAATGCTACAATAGTGTTGCCCTGAGGAGCTGGGCACACAGTTTGGAGTGGGTGTCTGAACTCACCAAAGATGAGCACAGGTCAGAGGGGCTGGATGTCTGCACTGGGGACGTATCTGCCTGTGTGCCAGTAGGTTCATATGTGACAGTCTGCGTCCATGGCTCTGTGTCTCTGTAAGTCTGCAGGTACTGTGTATGCTCGTGTACATGCTGTTTGATGGTTGCATGTGTGTGCACATGTGTTTGTTTTCTATCTGACTCAGTCTGACTCTTTTCCTGAGTTAGACGTAACCTGGCCCCATTTTAGCCCATGTACACCAAGTTACCAGACCCTTGTGTGTGAGTAGGGACTCCTGATTCATGCCTGTGATTTTAAGTACTTGCATCACAGCTGAGCATCTGAGGTGACATTGTTGGCTCTGCTGCTGGACAAGAAGATGCCTGACCTCAGAGGAGCCAATGTTAGGTCAGAGAGGGTTCACACCTCTGCTCAGCAGCATGTGCTGGTGCATGTGTGAGCTGTGTCTGTGGCTGAACACGAGTGTGTGAGAGCAGGAAGGTGTATTTTTTGTTTACTGTGTGTATGTATGTTACTATGTGTGTGACCACGTGCATGGGATGCTGGTGCTGGTTTAACGAGTACACCTGTGACTAAATAGGCTTCACTGCCCCATGCTGACAGCCTTCCTCCAGGAAGGGGATCAGTGAGAAGGGGCAGAAGCATGCCCACTTTTAATAAGAGGGTGTGTGCTGCTTGTTGTAGAGAGTGTGTGGCTGGGTGTGCATATGTGTTCTTTGTGTGTGTTTCTTGTGCGATTTTTAAATTTTTGTGGTTGGTGTGGTTTTGGTGATGTGTCTATACTGTCTGAGTTATGTATATGTGGCGAATTGAGTGTTTACCAGGTGTGTCATGAGTCAGGTGTGTTGATGTGCATTGCCATTGTGTTTCCAAGTGAATGGCACATCACTGTGTGTTGTGTATGTCTTATTTTGTGTTATTTATGACTTGTATGTATGTATTTGGGCAAAAAATTCATTTGTTTTTCTCCATAAGATGGCCCTTATTGTACTTAGTTGTCTTTCATTCATTTGAAAGAATTTTGTTAGACTGTATTGTGACAGCTGTCATATCAATGTGCATTTTAAAAATGCTTGTCAAAATTGTTGCCTTTTTGTGCAGCCATTTTAATACTGAAGATGGGAAAACATACCGAACATTTTCAGCATATTATGTTTAGTTACTTAAAGGAGGTAACAATGCAACTGAATGAAACACAAAAAAGATTTGTGCAGTGTATGGAGAAGGTGCTGTGACTGATTGAAAGTATCAGAAGTGGTTTGCCAAGTTTCTTGGTAATATTGACATTTTGCCCAAATACTTCTTTGCTGTGGGGCTGTCTTATGCATTGGAAGCTGTTTAGCAGCGCCCTTGGCCTCTATACACCAGAAGCTAATAGCAAGAGATAGCAACATACTCAAAATATCCACATCAAGAAATTTATTGGTGAAAATAAAGAATGTCTTATTTCACAGAAAAAAGGTAACAGACTTTTTGCCCAACCCAATATATGAATGTTTATGAGCTGAGCCACATATTGGCTTTTCTTCTTTAGCATGGGAAACTGGTCACAGGTGACAGAAATTCAAAAATCAGCACTGGATGTGTGTGTGTGATCTGCATCCAGGACCTTCAGTGTTTCCTTAAGTGTGCTCATTCTGGGCCAACCTTAGCTCAAGTAACCAAACTGTAAGCAACCCTGTTTGTTAGAACACAGAGGCTCCCCTAAACAATAAATGGGAAGTTTCCATGTGAAATGGTTCTGAGGATGGGTTCTGATCACATGGATGCATTAGACTGGACCTCATGAGGTAGCTAATGCATGCTAATTTTTAATTCATAGATAACAGAAGACCCTGGCTGGTGTGGCTCAGGGGATTGAATGGCAGCCTGTGCACCAAAAGGTTTCTGGTTTGGTTCCTGCTCAGGGTGGGTCAGGTCCCTAGTAGGGGGCAAGTGAGAGGCAACCAATTGAGGTATTTCTTTCATATTGATGTTTCTCTCTCTCTTTCTCCCTCCTTTCCCTTCTCTCTAAAAATAAATAAATAAAATCTATACAAAACTAAAAATGTGATTATGAACTATAAAAAAAGAAGATACAGAATGCATCATGGTTAAACATATAACTTGTAATACAGACACATACACACACACATGCGTGCTCCATTTTGTCCCCACCCTGCCCTTGTGTGCCTACAGAATTGGTATAACTTATAGTTCTATTTCTTAAAAGCTAAAGTACGTGAAAGACCACAAATACTTAGTGGGACTGTGAAGAGGTCAGAAATTCTGGGAATTTAGGTCAGGTGTGTGGATTTAACGAGGAATCACAGGTAAAATCTTGGTCTGATATCCAGATTTTCACCAAAATGTTCAGCACTGTTACAAGACACAGCTTTTGGACTTTTCTGATTTCGAAGCTATTGTGGCATCAGATGGCTTTAAAAGACTATGAAACCCTAGAGTGTCCCTGAGGTTACAGCTGTAGGTCAATCGGACTTGGCAGGTCCACTAAGTGTCACATCATTCCACATCTTGTCAGCACTGAAGTCTCATGTTTACTTAAGGCAGACACAATTGATCCCAGTTTTCATGGTTCATCTTCGAATTCTACTACAGTGAATTGTGTATTCACTGGACCAGTGTACAAAGTATCCCTTCATACTCACTGAGATCTAAACTCCCAGAAATGGGGACCTTGCTTTTCCTGTTCACTATGGCATCTCAGTCCTTAGGAGAGGTCCCGAAACAGACTCTGTGTTCAATAAGTAATGGCTGAATGAAACAGTGAACACCTCCCACCTCTCTGCAATGAGGTCTTCTTGGCTGCTTATGGGTTTCAGTGATTTCCAGGAATCACACAGGGTTACTGTGGAGATGGATACTTTTACAGGTCTAAGAAATGAATAAACGTGTAGAAAAAATTCATGATTTTCCCAGAAAATTACAGTATGAGATATGATGCTCCTGGTTATCTTTCCAGGTTCCTGAGATTTCCAAACCTCCATCATCCTCGGCAGACAGAAGAGCAGCATGAGGCCTCAGAACCAGAGCAGCATGTCTGAGTTCCTCCTCCTGGGGCTGCCCATCCTGCCAGAGCACCAGGGCGTGTTCTTCACCCTGTTCCTGGGCATATACCTGACCACGGTGCTGGGCAACCTGCTCATCATCCTGCTCATCAGGCTGGACTCCCGCCTGCACACGCCCATGTACTTCTTCCTCAGCCACCTGGCCCTCACTGATGTCTCTTCCTCATCTGTCACTGTCCCAAAGATGCTCATGAACATTCAGACTCAGCAACAATCCATATCTTATGTGGGATGCATTTCTCAGTTGTACTTTTTCATACTTTTCGGTAGTCTTGACAATTTCCTTCTGGCACTGATGGCATATGACAGGTACGTGGCCATCTGTCACCCTCTACACTACACCACCATCATGAGGGAGGAGCTGTGTGTGCGGCTGGTAGCTGTCTCCTGGATTATTGCCTGTGATCATGCACTGTTGCACACCCTCCTGTTGGCCCGACTGTCCTTCTGTGCCAACAATGTCATCACCCACTTCTTCTGTGGCCTCATTGTGCTCCTGAAGCTCAGCTGCTCAGACATCTCCCTCAATGAGATGGTCATCTTCACTGAGGGAGGAATGCTTTACTTTCCACCTTTGGCTATTGTTTTGGGCTCATATATCTGTATAGGGACCATCATCCTGAGGGCTCCCTCCACTAAGAGACTCTTGAAAGCTTTTTCTACCTGTGGCTCCCATCTCCTTGTGGTGTCTTTATACTACGGGACACTTGCTGTTGTTTACTTTTTGTCCTCATCTTGGGATTCCAAAAACATAATTGCTTCAGTCATGTATACAGTAGTTACCCCCATGCTGAACCCCTTCATCTACAGCCTGAGGAACAGAGATATAAAGCAGGCCTTAGAAATGTTTGTCAACAGGGTTAATTTACTTAAGTGGAAATCACTAAATCCTCTTACTGCAGTCAGGAGCACAGTGAGGCACATGTACTAACACTATTGTAAGGTGGACATATGCCCACAACTTTAACAGAATATGCATTCTGTTGTCAAGTGTTAGTGTTGTTAACAAGTCAAAAAGGTCAGGTTTGATACTGGGATTATTGATAATTCTTTATTCCTAATGAACACTTTTCATTTCTTCATCATCTCTTATAAGGTATGTGTCTGGCATGAGAGCAAGAGTTTGGGGGCAACTTCCTCCCAGAGGGAAGTGCAGGTGGATCCCATGGTGTTTTGTCCATGTACTGTCACAATAAAAAGAAAAAGCTGGAAACGAAGTCTTAAGCTGTAGTTTGTGTGTCACTAAAAATGGTATGAGTTCAAGATTCTGCCACTACTTGCCACATATCCAAAGATTCAGCAAATACGTAAACACTGAGGAAAAGGGAAGTGATGCCTTACTCTCACAGGAAAACTGTTATGTGCGTGGAAATGCAGAGGCTGGAAAGAACTCTCTGGTGTCAACCTAGAACTGGAGATATCAATTCAAACTCATGGGTCTTAAAAATTATACATTGATGGAAATTTGTATATGTCAACATCTATATTGTCAACATCTATCCTGTTCCCACCCCTCATTCTTCCTGATCCACCTTCTATGGGTAAACATTCCTTTAGTTTCCTAGTTCCTAGTTTTTACTTCTGTTTCTTTTACATATATTTCCTACATGGCTCTCTGAGGTCATTTAGAATGCTTGTGAGCAATGAACACATCTAAATCTTCAAAATGAATCAAAGGGTTGGATTATAACTCAAAGAATAGGAATCCATGAGTCTATAATAAATAAGTATGTAAGTAAATAAATAAATCAAGGAAATGAGTGGGGAGTAAGGGGAGGTTTCTTCTTATAGGAAAATACAACTAATAAAAATACAAGAAATGATAGAATTGGAAGAATCACCATCTGGTGACCACATTTGCAAAATTTTATCATGTAACAATCACCAATGGATGTTAAATATAGTCAGTACAAGGTTAAGATGGAAAGAGCTATGATTGTCTAGTTTCAAACTATCTACCCAAATGATATCTATTAAGTACAAGGTGAACATAGTAACTTTAAAAAATGGTAAATTTGCAACAGAGAACCTGGCAGACACTATCTTAGCCATTTGATCAAGGATAAAACTCTAGCAATTGGAAAAATTAATATGACATGGTTTCTAATAATATGCACTTTGGTATCTCTGCTGAAACTCCAATAAGTCTGAAACATACATATGTTAATATATACATGCACACAGAGGGTAAACATAGTAAAACATTAAACATTGAGGAATCTGGATTAAGGCCTTTGCATGAATTCTTCATGCCATTTTTACAACATTTCTGTATCTTTAAAATCATTTCCAAATGAAATGCAGAAAAATCCTTTGTCCCAGCTGGCACATGCCCAGAAGTAAGGAGTCCAGGCATCAATGGAATCAGGGTCACTGTCCCCTAGGACTCCAGTCACTCTGCCTCTTGGACACCCAGCTCCCAAAGAGGAGGCAGAAATTAGCCAGAAGCTTGGGGACTGGGTGTCAGTCTCTCATTAGTAAGGGTTATTTTTGAGTCATTTCTCTGGAAATGAGCAGCTCTGCTGCTGTTGAAACATAATGAAAGTCTGTGGAAGCACCAAGGCCCCAGACACATCTTCTGTTTGTGGAATAAAAAAAACACTACAATTGTGTTGCCCTGAGGAGTTGGGCACAGTCTGAAGCAGGTGTCTGAACTCACCGAAGACGAGCACAGGTCAGAGGGGCTGGATGTCTGAACCTGGGAACATGTCTGCCTGTGTGCCAGTAGGATCATATATGACAGTCTGTGTCCATGGCTCTGTGTCTCTGTGAGGCTTCAGGTACTGTGTATTCTTGTGTACATGCTGTTTGATAGTTGTATGTGTGTGCACATGTGTGCAAATGTATTTGCTTTCTATCTGACTCAGTCTGACTCATTTCCTGAGTTAGACCTAACCTGGCCCCACTTTAGCCCATGTACACCAAGTTACCATACCCTTGTGTGTGATTAGGGACTCCTGATTCATGCCTGTGATTTTAAGTACTTGCATCACAGCTGAGCATCTGAGGTGACATTGTTGGCTCTGCTACTGGACAAGAAGATGCCTGACTTCACAGAAGCCAAGTCAGGTCAGAGAGGGCTCACACCTCTGCTCAGCTGCATGTCCTGGTGCATGTGTGAACTGTGTCTGTGGGTGACACACGAGTGTGTGAGAGCAGGAAGGTGTATTTTTTGTTTACTCTGTGTATGTATGTTACCATGTGTGTGACCATGTGCATGGGATGTTGGTGTTGGTTTACAAGTACACCTGTGACTGAATAGGCTTCACTGCCCCATGCTGACAGCCTTCCTCCAGGACGGGGATCAGTGAGAAGGGGCAGAAGCATGCCTGCTTCTAATAAGAGGGTGTGTGCTGCTTGTTGTAGAGAGTGTGTGGCTGGGTGTGCATATGTGTTCTTTGTGTGTGTTTCTGGTAAGATTTTTGAATTTTTGTAGTTGGTGTGGTTTTGGTGATGTGCCTATATGTCTAAGTTTTGTATATGTGGTGAATTGAGTGTTTACCAGGTGTGTCATGAGTCAGGTGTATTGATGTGCATTGCCATTGTGTTTGCAGGTGAATGGCCCATCACTGTGTGTTGTGTGTGTCTCGTTTTGTGTTACTGATGACCTGTATGTATGTATTTGGTTGACCAAAATATTCATTTGTTTATTCCATAAGATGGCTCTTATGGTACTTAGTTGTCTTTCATTCATTTGAAAGAATTGTGTTAGACTGTATTGTGACAGCTGTCATCTCAGTGTGCATTTTAAAAATGCTTCTCAAAATTGGTGCATTTTTGTGCAGCCATTTAAATACTAAAAATGGGAGAACATACCCAACATTTTCGGCATACTATGTTTAATTACTTCAAGGAAGGTAACAATGCAACTGAATGAAACACACACAAAAAAGATTTGTGCAGTGTATGGAGAAGGTGCTCTGACTGAAAGTGTCAGAAGGGGTTTGCCAAGTTTCTTGGTACTACTGACATTTTGGGCAAATACTTCTTTGCTGTGGGGCTGTCTTATGCATTGGAAGATGTTTAGCAGCACCCCTGGCCTCCATACACCAGAAGCTAATAGCAAGAGAGAGCAAGATACTCAAACTACTCACATCAAGAAATTTATTGGTGAAAATAAAAAATGTCTTATTTTACAGAAAAAACCTAAGAGACTTTTTGGCCAACCCAATATATGAATGTTTATGAGCTGAGCCACATATTGGCTCTCCTTCCTTTAGCATGGGAAACTTGTCACAGGTGACAGAAATTGACAAATCAGCACTGGGTGTGTGTGTGTGATCTGCATCCAGGACCTTCAGTGTTTCCTTAAGTGTCCTCATTCTGGAGCACCATTAGCTCAAGTAACCAAACTGTAAGCAACTCTGTTTCTTAGAACAAATCGGCTATCAGTTTCATGTAGCTGAGTATGCTCAGAATTTTGCAACCCTTTAGTTTTATTAAACTTTGATGGCCTCTCACAAAAAAAAAAGAAAGAAAAGAAAAGATAAAAGAAGGAGAAAATAGGGAGAGGAGAGGGAGAGGGAGAGGGAGAGGGAGAGGGAGAGGAGAGGGAGAGGAGAGAAAATGGCTCCAGGCATCCTGCTGTGTGAATGTATTGGACAGAATCACCATCTACTGGTGATGAGACCTTAGAAAGTTACTTCAATCCTAGGCCTCATTTTCCACATTCATAACATAGGAAAAATTATATTGGCCTTTTGAACCTTACAGATGTCTTCAGAAAACAGTAAATAAACGGAAGGTCACGAGCATAATTTTTTGGCAGTTGAAAAATATATAAAAATGAAGGAATGAAATT